>NC_092175.1:1971623-2089123 GCF_045791955.1 Oncorhynchus clarkii lewisi
AGATATTAGGTAGTGAAAGAGTGTGAAAACAAGTCAAAAATAAAGGGCTTTTTGGCTTCCCTTGAGCTGCGACTCCTTTCTCTCACCACCCTCTTTGTAGTTCACAGAACGACAGAGGAGCAAGGCCCAGGAGAGGAGAAGAGAGAGAGAAAAAGAGAGGGAGAAGATGAAAGATGGCTGGAACAAAAGAGGGTTAAGCTAGTACCAGCCACATTCTCATCTGTGGGTTCTTAATTATGTACCCCCCCCCCCCCCCCCATCGCACCCAGCTCAATGGGCAACACACTAGATCCTTTACATCTCTGAGCAAATCTTCTATAGGCATCAGTCAAGTTTCAGCTGGGCCCTCAAGGACATATGGTAGATCTGAAATGGAACCCTTTTCTCAATGTAGGACACAACTTTTAGGTATCAGTCACCAGTGGGCTAATCTACTTAAGTACTACTTAAGTCGTTTTTTGGGGGTATCTGTACTATACTATTTATATTTTTGACAACTTTTACTTCGCTACACTATTAAAGAAAATAATGTACTTTTTACTCCATACATTTCCCTTACACCCAAAAGTACTCATTACATTTCAAATGCTTTAGCAGGAGAGGAAAATGGTATCAAGAGCACATTCCTGGTCTTCCCTACCGCCTCTGGTCTGGAGGACTCACTAAACACAACTGCTTTGTTTGTAAATGATGTCTCTGTGTTGGAATGTGCCCCTGGCTATTAAAAAAAACACCTTCTGCTTAATATGAGGATTTTTAACATATTTATACTTTTGTTTTTGATACTTAAGTATATATAAAAACCAAATTGGTGCAGGGACTTCCATTCAGCCACAAGAGCGTTAGTGAGGTCGGACACTGTTGTTTGGCGATTTAAGCTTGGCTCGCAGTTGGTGTTCTAATTCATCCCAAAGGTGTTCGATGTCGAGGTCAGGGCTCTGTGCAGACCAGTCAAGTTCTTCCACACCAATCTCGACAAACCATTTCTGTATGGACCTCGCTTTGTGCACAGGGACATTGTCATGTTGAAACAGGAAGAGTCTTCCCCAAACTGTTGCCACAAAGTTGGAAGAACAAAATCGTCTAGAATGTCATTGTATGCGGTAGCCCTATGTGGAATTCCAGACACAGCCATAGATGGTGAGTAGAAGGTTCTAGTCAGCCATTGATAGCCCTATGTGGAATTCCAGACACAGCCATAGATGGTGAGTAGAAGGTTCTAGTCAGCCATTGGTAGCCCTATGTGGAATTCCAGACACAGCCATAGATGGTGAGTAGAAGGTTCTAGTCAGCCATTGATAGCCCTATGTGGAATTCCAGACACAGCCATAGATGGTGAGTAGAAGGTTCTAGTCAGCCATTGATAGCCCTATGTGGAATTCCAGACAAGGCCATAGATGGTGTGTAGAAGGTTCTAGTCAGCCATTGATAGCCCTATGTGGAATTCCAGACACAGCCATTGATGGTGAGTAGAAGGTTCTAGTCAGCCATTGATAGCCCTATGTGGAATTCCAGATGCAGCCATAGATGGTGAGTAGAAGGTGCTGGCTGCATCCAACCTCACCTGCCAGAATCAATTTGGAGCATCCAATTTGGAGAAATAGTGCGCCAGCCATTTCACACAATATTTCCTCCCTCTTAGGAATCTGAAAATGCTCCCTTTTGATATATTTATTAAGGACCTTGGGGTCCATACATACTCTCAGATCTCCATTCCTTTTCTGAACACACACCATGGAATTGACCCAGTCTGTTGGCTCCTCTGTTTTCACAAGCACATTGACCTTCACCATTCATATGTCTCGTTCTTCTTAGGTGAACAATATGCATCAAACTGATCCAGTACCTCCGTAAACTCGTCTTTTTCCTCCTCATTTGCAGACATCCCTCAGAACCACATCAATACAAGAGGATTTCAACACCCACCATCTCAGATTGTACTTAAATTGGTTCTGTAGTTAGAAACAGATTAGCAGACTATTTTGTTTAAATATAATTACATTTTTTGAGAAAATAAGCAAAGTAATTGCACCTGAATTGGCAATTTAAATTTATTGGATTCCTAAAATTGTCAATAAATATAGTACCTAACATCCGATTTGAACCATGATTCTTCCTAACAATGACTAAGACATCCAATCCACCTACGGTGCCATCATACAACGTCATACAACGTCATACATGTCTGGTAAGACAGAGAGTATGACGTTGTTACCGCCGTTGCGCTGAATGGAAGGGAAGCCAGCGAGCATTAGGCCTCCTTTGATAATAAAAAATATATATAGCCATTCAGCACTGAGCTAAATTGAGTGAGCTCAGCTGTGAATGATCCAGACGCACCAAAAAAAAGTGACAAGGAAGCCAGTTTGGATTTGGCATCAGACCAATCACATCACAAGCCAAACATCATTCTTGAATTGCTGCTTCTCGTTTTGCTAGCTAGCTAAAATCAGGCTGATAGCACATGGATGACTGGCTTGACTTGTGTATGAACACAATGTATTTTCATCGTGAGCAAAAGCTACTGGTTTTCTACTCAAAGTTGAAAATGTTGTGTTCCGTTTAAAAAACACAAGAGGAAAATGGAGAAAAGGCTGCGGCAGTAGCAGGAACAGCGGCAAGTAGTGGGCAAATCCTGGTACTTTCA
Organism: Oncorhynchus clarkii lewisi; assembly: GCF_045791955.1. Lineage (NCBI taxonomy): Eukaryota > Metazoa > Chordata > Actinopteri > Salmoniformes > Salmonidae > Oncorhynchus > Oncorhynchus clarkii. The sequence goes on from NC_092175.1 coordinate 1,974,271, forward strand.
CATTTAAATAATGCAGTCGGCTTCAATGGCAATTTAAATGAACAGGGGAAAAAAACAGATTCGCGGGGATTATTACATTACAAAAAGGACGGCAGACTCCCAGCGGCAGACATAGAGATATTATACTATATACTGTTGTTTTGATGGGATGGGTGTGGGGGGTCCGTGGGTAGCTTCTGCCCGTTTTATTGGATTCCTCTTACTCAATGGTAGGAAGAGGTTTGGTTCAAATCGGATGTTGGGTACTATGAATATTATGTGAATCCTAAAAATTGAAAGGGCCAATTTGGGTGCAATCAATTAGCTTAATTGATCAAAGATCAAATACAACGTCAAGAAAATAATGTTCCAGGAATGCTGATCTTATCTGCATCTAACTGCAGAAACGATTTCAGAACAATCTGAGGTGGTGGGTGTGATGTCTTGCTGAAATGACATGGAACGACTCCCCTCGCTTCTCTCTCTTCTCTCTCTCCAACCGCTCCCTCGCTCGTAATTATAACAAAGCTCTCGCCCGAGTCTCTCCTCACACTCACTCTCTCCCTCGTTTTCTCTCTCTCCATTCTCTTTGACACCTATGATTTGAATCCTTCCTGTTTTCCTCAACTTAATGCGAGGAGATACATTTTTCCCATAATGGAGAGAGATCATTTTTTGAAGTCGGGCTGGCTTTGATGTAGCACGCCGCGTGCCACTAGACCATTTTAACTTCCCCGGCAAAGGGGGTAGAATCGTGGTGCTTTTAATGAGGGAATATTCAAATGGGGGGTGACCTTCTACCAAAAGGACAAGTAGAAAGGGAAATTGCAGGGAGAGTAAACAGGGGTGTTAAATATTCACATTTGCACACACACGCAAACACACACACAAACGACGGGAAGTTTTCTCTTTGGTCTGCAGCTCATTGATGTGCTCTGCCCTTGATACTGTAGGATGAGCACAGTTTTTGTTGATGTGTTAATTTTTTTACATGCTGGCTGACGCTACAATGGTGTAATGTATATATGTGTGTGTGTGGTGTGTTGCTGGTCATGTACAGTCCCGTAACCAACCACCAGGACCCCTGATCTCCATGACAACCTCACCTGGAGACCTTGGTGATGCAGGCATCTATCAACAACCTTCAATAGAGTGATTAAAAGCTCTTATCTAATGGCAAATCTGCATTTCCATTTAAGTCATTTAGCAGATGCTCTTATCCAGAGGGACTTACAGGAGCAATTATGGTGAAGTGCCTTGCTCATGGGCACATCGACAGATTTTACACCTAGTCGACCCCAGGGATTCGAACCAGCGACCTCTTGGCTACTGACCCATGCTCTTTTTTTCAGGGTGGATCAGCTTAATATTGCGGGAAGATTGTTGCTTCCATCAATGTAATTGTCTGCATCATTTACAATCCCCCATATATTTTTACGGCAAATATATATATCCATATACATACACGAACATACCCATACATATGCATACATAAACATTCATTCATATACACATATATACAGTTGAAGTCGGAAGTTTACATACAACTTAGCCAAATACATTTCCTAATAATTGCTCCCACAGTTGATTACTTCAAACCAAGCTGCTTACCTATTGCAGATTCAGTCTTCCCAGCCTGGTGCAGGTCTGCAATTCTGTTTCTGGTGTCTTTTGACAGCTCTTTGGTCTTGGCCATAGTGGAGTTTGGAGTGTGACTGTTTGAGGTTGTGGACAGGTGTCTTTTATACTGATAACAAGTTCAAACAGGTGCCATTAATACAGGTAACGAATGGAAGACAGAGGAGCCTATTAAAGAAGAAGTTACAGGTCTGTGAGAGCCAGAAATCTTGCTTGTTTGTAGGTGACCAAATACTTATTTTCCACCATAATTTGCAAATAAATTCATTAAAAATCCTACAATGTAATTTTCTGGATTTTTTTTCTGATTTTGTCTGTCATAGTTGAATTGTACATATGATGAAAATTGCAGGCCTCTCTCATCTTTTTAAGTGGGAGACCTTGCACAATTGGTGGCTGACTAAATACTTGTTTGCCCCACTGTAAACTCAGTTTTTCACAATTCCTGACATTTGATCCTAGTAAAAATTTCCTGTTTAAGGTCAGTTAGGATAACCACTTTATTTTAAGAATGTGAAATGTCAGAATAATAGTGGAGAGTGATTTATTTCAGCTTTTGATTTCTTTCATCACATTCCCTGTTGTTCAGAAGTTTACATACACTCAATTAGTATTTTGTAGCGTTGCCTTTAAATGGTTTAACTTGGGTCAAATGTTTTCGGTAGCCTTCTACAAGCTTCCCACAATACGTTGGGTGAATTTTGGCCCATTCTTCCTGACAGAGCTGGAACTGAGTCAGGTTTGTAGGCCTCCCTGCTCGCACACGCTTTTTCAGTTCTGCCCACAAATGTTCTATAGGATTGAGGTCAGGGCTTTGTGATGGCCACTCCAATACCTTGACTTTGTTGTCCTTAAGCCATTTTTCCACAACTTTGGAAGTATGCTTGAAGTCATTGTCCATTTGAAAGACCCATTTGCGACCAAGCTTTAACTTCCTGACTGATGTCTTGAGATGTTGCTTCAATATATCCACATAATTTTCATTTGCATGATGCCATCTATTTTGTGAAGTTCACCAGTCCCTCCTGCAGCAAAGCATCCCCACAACATGATGCTGCCACCTTCGTGCTTCACGGTTGGGATGGTGTTCTTCGGCTTTGAAGCCTCCCCCTTTTTCCTCCAAACATAACGATGGTCATTATCGCCAATTAGTTCTATTTTTGTTTCATCAGACCAGAGAACATTTCTCCAAAAAGTAGGATGTTTATCCCCATGTGCAGTTGCAAACCGTAGTCTGGCTTTTTTATGGCGGTTTTGGACCAGTGGCTTCTTCCTTGCTGAGCGGCCTTTCCTGTTATGTCGGTATAGGACTTGTTTTACTATGGATATAGATACTTGTACTAGAGGTTGACTGATTAATCGGAATATCCGATTAATTAGGACAGATTTCAAGTTTTCATAACAGTCGGTAATTGGCATTTTTGGACACCGATTGTGGCCATTGCACTCCACGAGGAGCCTGCGTGGCAGGCTGACTACCTGTTATGCGAGTGCAGCAAGAAGCCAAGGTAAGGTGCTAGCTAGCAATAAACTTATCTTATAAAAAACAATCAATCTTAACATAATCACTAGTTAACTACACATGGTTGATGATTTTACTAGTTTATCTGCAATGAGAAATGCCTGTTCATTTCTCATTGAATCACAGCCTACTTCTCCAAACGGGTGATGATTTAACAAGCGCATTCGTGAAAAAAGCACTGTCGTTGCACCAATGTGTACCCAACCATAAACATCAATACACAAGTTATACACAAGTATAAACCTGCATATTTAGTTAATATCGCCTGCTAACATGAATATTTTAACTAGGGAAATTGTCACTCTTGCATTCCGTGCATGCAGGGTATATGCAGCAGTTTGGGCCGCCTAGCTCGTTGCGAACTGTGTGAAGACCATTTATTTCTAACAAAGACCGTAATTAATTTGCCAGAATTGTACATAATTATGACATAACATTGAAGGTTGTACAATGTAACAGCAATATTTAGACTTGGGGCTGCCACCCGTTAGATATAATACGGAACTGTTCCGTATTTTACTGAAATAATAAACATTTTGTTTTTTAAATGATAGTTTCCGGATTTTACCACATTAATGACCAACGGCTCGTATTTCTGTGTGTTATTATGTTATAATTAAGTCTATGATTTGATATTTGAAAGAGCAGTCTGACTGAGCGGTGGTAGGCAGCAGCAGGCTCGTAAGCATTCATTCAAATAGCACTTTCGGGTGTTTGCCAGCAGCTCTTCGCTGGGCTTCAAGCATTGAGCTGATTATGACTTCAAGCCTATCAACTCCCGAGATTAGGCTGGTATAACAGATGTGAAATGGCTAGCTATTTAGCGGGGTGCGTGCTAATAGCGTTTCAATCGGTGACGTCACTCGCTCTGAGACCTTGAAGTAGTTGTTCCCCTTGCTCTGCAAGGGCCGCAGCTTTTGTGGAGCGATGGGTAACGATGCTTCGAGGGTGGCTGTTGTCGATATGTTCCTGGTTCGAGCCCAGGTAGGGGCGAGGAGAGGGACGGAAGCTATACTGTTACACTGGCAATACTAAAGTGCCTATAAGAACATCCAATAGTCAAAGATATATGAAATACTACAACATAAACTACTTACCTGGGAATATTGAAGACTCATGTTAAAAGGAACCACCAGCTTTCATATGTTCTGAGCAAGGAATTTAAACATGAGCTTTTTTACATGGCACATATTGCACTCACAGCAAAATCTGCAGAGCTGGGAAGAGTCTATCCCCCATATATATATATAACATTCTATTGCTTGCAAGAATTTTGTATAAAATTAAAAGTTTTGAATCCGGCGTTGTTTTGCGTGTCAATTCATAAACCATGTGCCATGGAATGGGTACATCGAAAATCTCTCCCAACTATTTTGCAATTTATATGGCACAGCTGTCAGTTTTTTGGTCCTTAAATGAAATTGGTATGTTTTTATTTATCACACTTTTCTTTAACCATTTATGTTCTTTAATACAGGGCCGACATACAAGTTCCTTACTTTTTCCCCCTTCTACTTGCCTCTTCCATTTTTGTGGTAATGCTGCAATTAGTTGGTTGTAATTTTGGGTTAAGAAGACATTTCCATATGTCTGTGTTAGCTGCATGTGTGACGTAACTCCACCAGTCCTATTTATGATATCATTCACTGAAATTATACTTTTTAAAAACATTTAATCGAAAAAAAAATTTTTTTTAAATCAATTATATTTTAGTTTAACCACAATATTTGTTGTATTATTTGTTCTGTCTTTTCAGGTGGATTAAACTGAAATTGCAACAAACTTTCTGAGGCTTTGTTTAAAAAATAACGATATTTTGGAGATTATTTCCTTTTCAAACAACTGAAAGTGAGCTGGTGTAATCTGAATAAAGGGAAAAGGGCCATTCTATAACATGGGGTGAGACATTCTTACTAATTTACTAGAGAACCCACTGGCCAACGCTCTTAACCGCTAGGCTACCTGCCGCCCAAATGTCCACTTTAGACAAAGTCATCTCTTTCTGAAGAAAAAGGTGAGTTTGGATAAAATTAACAAATATCCCCAGCCCAACACCATATCACCAACGCCAGCAACCTGTCAATCCCATGTGAAATAGGTCAGTTTCACGTCTTACTCCCTACACTTTAATCCGAGCTCTATGCTTAGGATGAATATAGAATCACACCTCGACCTGATGCCAGATTTGCAAAGCCAAGGTTAATCCAACGCACTAGTAAACCCGTCATTACCCTGTGTGGGGAAAATCTGTCTGCTTATTGCGCCTTCATCCTGGGAGATAATTGTGATGCGGTTTTCCAGGTGCTTGTCTGACGTTCTGGGGTGTATTTCTTAATTGTGGCTCACATTGGAGTGGCTTGGCGTCAGGTCCTTGGGACACCTGGCTGCACATATGGTGTCAGCTACCGCCATAGGTGAAAGCAACAGTTAAGCATCTGGAGCAGGCGAAGAGGGAGGGAGGGGAGCAATGGAGGGAGGGACAGAGAGAGAGAGCAGGAGGGGCAAGTGGTTGTTTCCCAATGTATTTGCCTGGGTAGTGTTCATTAGGGAATGCATCAGGAAACATTTAAAATCACTTTGTGGCCTCCCGAGTGGCACAGTGGTCTAAGGTACTGAATCTCAGTGCTATCTGTGCCACTAGAGATCCTGATTCGAGTCCAGGCTCTGTCGCTTCCGGCCGTGACTGGGAGACCCATGGGTGGCGCACAATTGGCCCAGCATCGTCCGGGTTAGGAGAGGGTTTGGCAGGCAGAGATGTCCTTATTCCATCACGCTCTAGCGACTCCTGTGGCCGGGCAGGCGCATGCACGCTCACACGGTCGCCAGGTGTACGGTGTTTCCTCCCACACATTGGTGTGCCTGGCTTCTGGGTTAAGCGGGCATTGTGTCAAGTAGCAATGTGGCTTGGCTGGGTTGTGTTTAAGAGGACGCACGTCTCTCGACCTTCGCCTCTCCCGAGTCCGTACGGGAGTTACAGTGATGAGACAAGACTGTAACTACCAATTAGATACCACGACATTGGGGAGAAAAAGGATCTAAATAATTTTTGAAAATGTAATGAAAAATGAGAGGTTTGTAATGGAGCAGTCCAGGTACTCCCTCCATTTGTCAGTCTGCTTTCTAACGTTTTGTGCCTAATGAACACCATCCTGACTTCCAAGAGGCAGAAATATACATCAGGGCCCTACTACGAGGTCTTATGGAGAGTTGCCCCCCAAAATGACTTTACCCCTCCTGACACGGAATAATGCAATATGACAACGAATAATAAAATATGATAGAATGATTAAATATTCCTGTGGCTCAACTATGTGTCGCCAGTACAGAGCGTATTATTGATACAAGCCTGATTTGTCTTTAACTTTAGGTTGTTCAGAAGCTAAATTACTTGCTATTACCTTAGATTGTAAACTGTTCATGGTCCAAACATATAGATTCAATGGGTGTAAAAATGGTGAGAGATCTGTCCATCATAAAGAGATGCTCTGCTTTTTTGACACCACACTCCAAAAAGCAAGTCCTGCAGGCTCTAGTTTTTCCTTATCTTGATTATTGTCCAGTCATGTGGTCAAGTGCTGCAAAGAAAGACCTAGTTAAGCTGCCGCTGGCCCAGAACAGAGCGTCACGTCTTGCTCATTGTAATCAGATGGCTGATATAAATACTATGCATGCCAGTCTCTCTTGGAGTTGAGAAGATTGACTGCAAAACGTCAAGGCACAATGCCTTTCCCCTATTTGATCTAGATACACTATATACACAAACGTATGTGGTCACCCCTTCAAATTGATGGATTTGGCTATTTCAGCCACACCCGTTGCTGACAGGTGTATAAAATTGAGCACACAGCCATGCAATCTCCATAGATGAACATTGGCAGTAGAATGGCCTTACTGAAGAGCTCTGTGGCTTTCAACCTGGCACCGTCTTAGGATGCTACCTTTCCAACAAGTCAGTTCGTCAAATTTATGCCCTGTTAGAGCTACCCCATCAACCTTAAGTGCTGTTATTGTGACGTGGAAACATCTAGGAGCAAGAACGGCTCAGCCGCGAAGTGGTAGGCCACACAAAGTCACAGAATGGGTTTACCGAGTGTTGAAGTGCGTAGTTCGTAAAAATCATCTGTCCTCAGTTTCAACACTCACTACCGAGTTCCAAACTGCTTCTGGAAGCAACATCTGCACAATAACTGTTCGTCGAGAGCTTCATGAAATGGATTTCAATGGCCGAGCAGCCACACACAAGCCTAAGATCACCATACGCAATGCCAAGCGTCGGCTGGAGTGGTGTAAAGCTCACCACCATTGGACTCTGGAGCAGTGGAAACTCATTCTCTGGAGTGATGAATCACACGGATGCCAGGAGAACGCTACCTGCCCGAATACATAGTGACTGTAAAGTTTGGTGTTTCCTGTTTCAGCTTGACAATGCCCCTCGTGCTCAAAGCGAGGTCCATACAGGAATGAGTTGTTAAGATTGGTGTGCAAGAACTTCACTGGCTTGTACAGAGCCCTGACCTCAACCCCATCGAACACCTTTGGGATGAATTGGAACATCGACTGCGAGCCAGGCCAAATCGCCCAACATCAGTGCCTGACCTCACTAATGCTCTTGTGGCTGAATGGAAGAAAGCCTTGCCAGAAGAGTGGAGGCTGTTACAGCAGCAAAAGGGGGATCATCTCCAAACTAATGCCCATGATTTTGGAATGAGATGTTCAACGATCAAGTGTCCACATTTTGGTCATGTAGTGTATTTTGTGTTTGTGTAGTGTATTTTGTGATTGTGCACAATCCCTCCATCAGTGCTCAGCCTGTCCACAATAGGCTGAGTGAGGTTGGACTGAGGGCTTGTAGGCCTGTTGTAAGGCAGGTCCTCACCAGACATCACTGGCAACAACGTCGCCTATGGGCACAAACGCACAGTCGCTGGACCAGACATGACTGGCAAAAAGTGCTCTTCACTGACAAGTCACGGTTTTGTCTCACCAGGGGTGATGGTCGGATTCACGTTTATCGTCGAAGGAAGGAGCGTTACACCGAGGTCTGTACTCTGGAGTGGGATTGATTTGGAGGAGGGGGGTCCGTCATGGTCTGGGGCGGTGTGTCACAGCATCATCGGACTGAGCTTGTTGTCATTTCAGGCAATCTCAATGCTGTGCGTTACAGGGAAGACATCCTCCTCCCTCATGTGGTACCCTTCCTGCAGGCACATCCTGACATGATCCTCCAGCATGACAATGCCACTAGCCATACTGCTCGTTCTGTGCATGATTTCCTGCAAGACAGGAATGTCAGTGTTCTGCCATTGCCAGCGAAGTGCCCGGATCTCAATCCCATTGAGCACATTTGGGAACTGTTGAGGGCTAGGGCCATTCCCCCCCAGAAATGTCTGGGAACTTGCAGGTGCCTTGGTGGAAGAGTTCCGTAACATCTCGCAGCAAGAACTGGCAAATCTGGTGCAGTCCATGAGGAGGAGATGCACTGCAGTACTTAATGCAGCTGGTGGCCACACCAGATACTGACAGTTACTTTAGATTTTGACCCCCCCCCCCCCTTTGTTCAGGGACACATTACTATTTTTCTGTAAGTCACATGTCTGTGGAACTTTTTCAGTTTATGTCTCAGTTGTTGAATCTTGTTATGTTCATACAAATATTTACACATGTCACAACTTCTGCCGAAGTCGTTGCCTCTCCTTGTTCGGGCGGTGCTCGGCGTTCGACGTCACCGGTCTTCTAGCCATCATTGATCCTTTTTTCATTTTCCATTGGTCTTGTCTTGTCTTCCCACACACCTGTTTTCAATCCCATTCATTACCTGTTGTGTATTTAACCCTCTGTTTCCCCTCATGTCTTTGTCAGAGATTGTTTTATTGTCAGTGTAGTGTGATTGCTGTATAGGTGCGCGTCGGGTCCTCGTACCCATGTTTATGTACATTTAGTGTTATGGAGCATACTCCGTGGACTTTATTAAAAGACTCCATTTTACACTCCATTTGACTCTCCTGCGCCTGACTTCCCTGCCACCTATTACACCTATGCATGACAACACATGTTAAGTTTGCTGAAAATCAACGAATTTGACAGTGAGAGGACGTTTCTTTCTTTTTTTGAGTTTATAAACACACCCTATGTGTTTGAATAAAATCAACAATATGTATTGAGCTTGTCTGATGCTTTAAGCCCACTGTTTAATGAAATAAGACATAAATGACTCGAGGGAGGCAGAGATCAAGATAACCTTATGAAACAACCTGAACCGACCATCCTCTTCCCGCTCCTGCTGACTTTTGCAGATTCTGTCATTACTCCTGAAGTTGCCGGTAATAGGCTACACGAGGAGTCTTCAAACTTTTTTATGTGGAATACCAATCCATCTTAACATTTCTACCGATCTGAGTGCAAGTTATGGTTTTCATAATATGCACATTTTTGATGGAACAGTTTCATTTCATTTGTAATATTGTCTTCGAATCTCAAAATAATTTTCAGGTGCTTAATACAATTCTATCTAAATGAAAATGATACAAACCTAAAAAAGTAACTTCTATTGCCATTGTCAACTATGTAAAAATAGCCTACATAAAGCCTACATAAAATAGCCTACATAAAACCCCTCTTCCTGGGGTCCGGCAAAATTAAGGCAGTTATACAATTTTAAAAACATTACAATACATTTATTACAGAATACACAACACACTAAGTGTGTGTCCTCGGGCCCCTACTCCACTACCACATATCTACAACACACTAAGTGTGTGCCCTCAGGCCCCTACTCCACTACCACATATCTACAACACACTAAGTGTGTGCCCTCATGCCCATTCTCCACATATCTACAACACACTAAGTGTGTTCCCTCTGGCCCCTACTCCACTACCACATATCTACAACACACTAAGTGTGTGCCCTCAGGCCCATTCTCCACATATCTACAAAGCAAAATCCATGTGTACTTGTGCATATGTTATATGTGTTTTGCATGTGTCTGTGCCTATGTTTGTGTTACTCCACAGTCCCGCTGTTCCATAAGGTGTATTTTTACCTTATGTGGAATAGAGTTCCATGCAATCATGGCTCTATGTAGTACTGTGTGGCTCCCATAGTCTGTTCTGGACTTGCGGACTGTGAAGACACCTCTGGTGACATGTCTTGCTGGGTATGCATTGGTGTATGAGCGGTGTGCTTGTATTTTAAAAAGACAGCTCAGTACCTTCAGCATGTCAACACCTCTCATAAAACAAGTAATGATGAAGTCAATCTCTCTTCCACTTTGAGCCAGGAGATATTGACATGCATGTCATTAATGTTAGCTCTCTGTGTATTTTTAAGGGCCAGACGTGCTGCCCTGTTCTGAGCCAACTGCAATTTTCCAAAGTCCCTATTTGCGGCACCTTACTATATATATTTGCTACAACAACAAAAAAATCTCCAACAACCGACCAAATAATCGACCAGTCAACTCATTGGGGACTGCCCTAGTACTGTATGTATTGAGAGGCTATGTGTGCCGTTTTTAAATGTACAGTGCATACGGTAAAGTATTCAGACCCCTTGACTTATTCCACCTTTTGTTACGTTACAGCCTTATTCTAAAATTGATTAAATTATTTTTTCCCCCATCAATCTACCCACAATACCCTATAATGACAAATCAAAAACAGGTTTTTAGAAATGTCTCCAAATTTATAAAAAAATTCAAATGCAAAATATCATATTTACATAAGTATTCAGACCCTTTACTCAGTACTTTGATGAAGCACCTTTAGCAGCGATTACAGCCTAGAGTCTTCTTGGGTATGACGCGACAAGCGTTTTTTTGGGAGTTTCTCCCATTCCTCTCTGCAGATCCTTTCAAGCTCTGTAAGGTTGGATGGGGAGTGTTGCGGCACAGCTATTTTCAGGTCTCTCCAGAGATGTTTGATCGGATTCAAGTCTGGGCTCTGGCTGGGCCATTCAAGGATTTTCAGAGACTTGTCCTGAAGCCACTCCTGTGTTGTCTTGGCTGTGTGCTTCGGGCCGTTGTCCTGTTGGAAGGTGAACCTCCGTCCCATTCTGAGGTCCTGCACCCTCTGGAGCAGGTTTTCATCAAAGATCTGTCTGTACTTTGCTCTGTTCATCTTTACCGCGATCATGACTAGTCTCCCAGTCCATTCCACTGAAAAACATCCCCACAGCTTGATGCTGCTACCACCATGCTTCACCATTGGCACAATGCCAGGTTTCCTCCAGACACTTGGCGTTTAGGTGTTTGGTTTCTTCAGACCAGAGAATAAAGGTGTAACGTAACAATGTGGAAAAAGTCACATGGTCTGAATGCTTTCGGAATGCACTGTGCATAGCTATGTCCTTGAGCTGTTCTTATAATGTTTCTGTATCATGTTTCATTTCATTCATTTTTGTGGACCCCAGGAAGAGTAGCTGCTGCTTTCGCAAAAGCTAATGGGGATTCTAATAAAATACCAAATACCAAGAGGTCGGTTTCTTGGATCCAGATCAAGTCATGGCTAGGCATTCAGGAGATTCAGGAAACCAGCCCATGAACGTTGTAGTGGTTAATGTTCCTCCCAAGTACTGATATGTTGACATGTTGTGTAGCTATCTTAAAGATACATAAGCTAACTAATGACACGTTCTGTTTGAATCTGCCACCCTTTCCATTCACCTAGCTGGGTTCCACTGTACTTCTGTCCTCCCCATGAGGATTTGCCACAAATTGCCCGATGCAAGATTCCCCCTTCTCTTCTCGAGTCCTACCATGTGGAATATGCCAATGCCACCCCTCAGCCTCCTTTCTCTTCATCCCCTCCAGTTGTTCATCCCCCCCTCCCTCGCTCTTTTTCTTCTTGCTTCTGTCAGGATGGATGGATTCAAAACAGAGAATAAAAGAGAGAAAAAAGACACGCTCCATAATTGCTTGTTCTTTCACCCCTCCGGATTTGCGAACATTAACCCTTGTATTTATTTTTGATAAATTAGTCCATATATTAACTCCACGGTCATGTGCGCGAAGGAAGACTTACTTGAAATTCAACCCTTAAAGACATGCACCCCACGGCCCCCCTGCACTCTGCACCCTCAACACCGCTCATCTTTTATCTAGCTGGGTAGCTTTAATTTAATCTAGTTTGTATCTCTGAAGGTGACTGAGAAAGTCATGGGAGAATTGAACGAGTAAAGTAGTCAGGACTTGAGCATTATGGCCCCAGAAATCCTAGTTCCCTTCAGGGTCCATTGCAATAAAACCTGAACAATTACAACATAAATAGCTGACGCCACTTTCTGAAGTTTTCACGTTTACATTTTAGTCATTTAGCCGATGCTCGAGCCGACGTTTCCTTTTGACGTGTAATGCTCCAGAGGTCACTGCCATTGGCCTATCGCTATCTTCTAAATGCTCTGACTTTCCCCCCACCGGCCAGTAGGGCCCGAGTGGCTGCTCTGGCAGTAACTTACTTGAGCCTACGTTCGTTCCCCTTGTGATTTCTGTCTCCCACCCTTATCCCTTTTTCATCCATTTCTCATCTTTTCCTTTTCCCCCCGACGGCCAGTAGGGCCCGAGTGGCTGCTCTGGCAGTCATTTAAAATCCATAACTGTGTAAAAGAAGTCTCATTGAGACAAATTAGATTGCTGCCTGTGTTATTACAGCTAATGAGGGGCCTCGGCAAAGCACTGCACTCCTTGTAATGAAGTAGCAATGTGGCCACCTTTTATTAAAGCATTTCATCACTCGACGGCGGATGTTGGACACTCATTGAAATGCTTTAATGAGTGAGAAATGCTTTTAATGAGAGAGAGAGGGGTGTGGGGGTGGTGGGTCCTATGTGGAGAGGTTTGGAAAGCGGGGGCAGGCTACACTACTAATTACTGGGAGTGAAGACCTGAATCACCCTTTTTTTTATAATTGTTTTACTTTCATTACTGTGATTTGCAATTATATACATTTGCTAAAATCACTTTTTTCCTAAACAAATATTTAGCACAACAACCAGATCAACATTTCACATGGATGTGTTTTCTTTCTTTGTGTGGTGGTCACATTTTGTTGCAGCGGTTTTACACTGGATCAGTGAGAGGTTAGGAGGTGTGCTGTGCAGTGGAAGGAGTCCTGTGAAGTGCTGAAGGAAATAGACACACATGGAGATGAAACACTCCTGTTGAGTGGCATGCCACACACTGACCCCCGTCCTCCCTTTATCCCTCCAGCATCTGGCCCCCATCTGATTTCTAAGTGTGCGGTTGAGTGCGTGGGTGTGAACATTGTGGGTGTGTGCGTGCATGCATGTGTTTGTGTGCCCCTATATGCCTGTGTGTGAGAATGTACCCATCTCATCAGGGAACCGTTCCTGGGTCCAATTATCTGTGGCCAAACTGGGCCCAGCGAGGCTGGAGGTTAGTCCACCAAGCCCCTGTGAGCTACCATTGCTCCACTCTCCTCCGACCTGCAATCCCCCTGGACCCATTGATGTTAGCAGGTCTGGAGAATAAGTGCTGCGAGGACTCTATTAGGGCTTGAGAAGTTTGGAGTCTAAGGGGTGGCAAGTCTCAGCCAGGTAGGAAGGAAGAGGCAGGGTACCACAGAGCTCAGCTCCGCCAACCAAGCACACAAACGAACACACACACACCACTACTCAGCCGTGTACTTTTGAGTTTGGGCAAGAGAAGCAGAATGGTGAAGGAAGTTACAGCGATTAAAACTAAGGTGTAGTCCACAGGGGTTTAGAGGGGGCATCGGGAAGGGGGTGACGCAATAAGGCAAATTGAACAACACCTTGCACTCGGAGACCGAACATGCACGCACACACGGACGCGCATCACCCCATCTCAAAATCTGTTTCCTATTCCTGTGGCTTGAATGGCTAAGCTGTCCCTGTGCCAAAATAATGATGAACGATTATTGCTCCCCGGCCACTTTACGACACATGCACTTGTTAAAACGAACAACCCAATCATTTCTGTAAAATAAGCCTCTGCATCCTGAGTGGCAAATTCTAATAAGTGCTTTCATATGCAAGTGCCTGGCTACTGCTGCTGTTATTACTACTGCATATTGCAATTATTTTACTGACTATTATATTATGATTATATTATGCATTACACTACAGTTAAAGTTGGAAGTTTACATACACCTAGGTTGGAGTCATTAAAACTCGTTTTTCAACCACTCCACACATTTCTTGTTAAACTATAGTTTTGGCTAGTCTGTTAGGACATAATCTTTGTGCATAACACAAGTCATTTTTCCAAAAATTGTTTACAGACAGATTATTTCACATATAATTCACTATCACATACACTAAGTTGACTGTGCCTTTAAACAGCTTGGACAATTCCAGAAAATGATGTCATGACTTTAGAAGCTTCTGATAGGCTAATTGACATCATTTGAGTCAATTGGAGTTGTACCTGTGGATGTATTTCAAGGCCTACCTTCAAACTCAGTGCCTCTTTGCTTGACATCATGGGAAAATCAAAAGAAATCAGCCAAGACCTCAGAAAAAAAAATTGTAGACCTTCACAAGTCTGGTTCATCCTTGGGAGCATTTTCCAAACTCCTGCAGGTACCACATTAATTTGTACAAACAATAGTACGCAGGTATAAACACCATGGGACCACGCAGCCGTCATACCGCTCAGGAATGAGACGCGTTCTGTCTCCTAGAGATTAACAAACTTTGTTGCGAAAAGTGCAAATCAAGCCCAGAACAACAGCAAAGGACCTTGTGAAGATGCTGGAGGAAACAGGTACAAAAGTATCTATATCCACAGTAAAACGAGTCCTATATCGACATAACCTGAAAGGCCACTCAGCAAGGAAGAAGCCACTGCTCCAAAACCGCAATAAAAAAGCCAGACTATGGTTTGCAACTCCACATGGGGACAAAGATCGTACTTTTTGGAGAAATGTCCTCTGGTCTGATGAAACAAAAATAGAACTGTTTGACCATAATGACTATTGTTATGTTTGGAGGAAAAAGGGGGAGGTTTGCAAGCCGAAGAACACCATCGTAATGGGCAGAACTGAATAAGCGTGTGCGAGCAAGGAGGTCTACAAACCTGACTCAGTTACACCAGCTCTGTCAGGAGGAATGGGCCAAAATTCACTCTACTTATTGTGGAAAGGTTGTGGAAGGCTACCCGAAACATTTGACCCAAGTTAAACAATATAAAGGTAATGCTACCAAATACTAATTGAGTGTATGTAAACTTCTGACCCACTGTGAATCTTCTGTTTACCACCCTTACCTTGTCACAACACAACTGATTGGCTCAAAGGCATTAAGAAGGAAAGAAATTTAACAAATGAACTTTTAACAAGGCACACCTGTTAATTGAAATGCATTCCAGGTGACCAGCTCATCAAATCAAATCAAATGTATTGATATAGCCCTTCGTACATCAGCTGATATCTCAAAGTGCTGTACAGAAACCCAGCCTAAAACCCCAAACAGCAAGCAATGCAGGTGTAGAAGCACAGCTCATAAAGCTGTTTGAGAGAGTGTCAAGAGTGAGCAAACAGGTGGAGTGCTGTTCTACCCTACTCTGGGACAGGTCGGTTTATGCCATTGCTTATGGACTGGCTAATGATAGCAGAGTGAATACGAGTCAAACGTCAGTTTAATTTACTAATCCACCAAGGTTTGTGTGTGCCATAATTGACTTCCTCATAAGGTGTGTGTTTAACCCATCAGGGAGCTCCATGACTGGGCATGACTCTCTCCTATACCTTCCACAATCAGGCTCCAGCTAGTAGAGGGTTGGCCTGAGCTGTTGTTTTTTAATTAATCTTTATTTATCTGGGCAAGTTAGTTAAGAACAAATTTTTATTTACAAGGCCTAGGAACAGTGGGTTCCACATAACTGCCTTGTTCAGGAACAGAATGACAGATTTTACCTTCTCAGCTCAGGGATTCGATCCACCAACCTTTCATTTACTGGCCAAACGCTCTAACCACTAGGCTACCTGCCATTGTTGTAGCTAGTTCCTCATCTGAGCTCTCCTGGACACTGTTTCTGTCTCTCTCCCTTTGTCTTTTTTTTTCTCCATTACTGCCTCCCTCTACCATTCCACCTTATCTTCCTTTCCCCTCTTTTTTTCACATA
Source organism: Oncorhynchus clarkii lewisi (assembly GCF_045791955.1). NCBI lineage: Eukaryota > Metazoa > Chordata > Actinopteri > Salmoniformes > Salmonidae > Oncorhynchus > Oncorhynchus clarkii. Next base: position 1,990,512 of record NC_092175.1, read on the forward strand.
TCTCTGTTACTCATGGGACCACATGGGAAATATACTTTCAATTTACTCTCAATTTCTCACTTCTTTTTTATTTTTTTGTTTCTTTGTTTCTTTCTCTGTCTCTCTGTCTCTCTCTCATATATATATATATATATATATATTCATTCCTTCTCTCCCCGTCGTCTGTCTTTGTTAGTTTCCCCTTAGTTTGTGTTGGCGGGCCGCAGCGGAGAGAAATGGAGACAAGGCAAAGCCCTTGTCTGCCAGTCTTCAATCCGCTCTCGCCCTTTGCACCATGCTGATCCCCCCGGCCTTTCCAGTATTTCCCACCCACCCCACTATACCTGTTCCCCGCTGGTCCCCTTGGATCCCGCCGCTCGCTCCCATTTCACTGTTGCCCATAGCTTGGCAGCTCCTCTCTCTCTCCCCACCCCGTTAACACTACTCAGTCACTCACACATTTTTCTTTTTTTCCCTCTTATTTTATTTTATCTCCGGTGCGATCGTCATTGATTGACCCACTCCCTATCTCCACCTCTTCCTCTCTCTCCTTCTCTTTTTCCTCATTTACACCTCAATAGATAAATTCCTTCTCCTCCCTCTCTGCCTTCACCTGTCTCTCGTTTCTCCAGCCCATGCGCTGTTATATGGTGTGGCGCAGTTATTACTTAGAATTAATGTATAGGCCCCTTTTAGATGTATAAATGATCTCTCTCTCTCTCTCTCTTTCCCTCCCTCCCTCCCTCCCTCCCTCCCTCCCTCCCTCCCTCCCTCCCTCCACAGGAAACTCTTCAGACAGTCCCCAAGTTCTGCTTCCCCTTCAGTGTGGACAGGTACGTTTGTTCTAAAGCACACACATACACTTACGCACACACTCCCCTCTTGTCGTTTGTAATGCCGCACAACCGTTTTTTGGAGAGTTTAAGGTCCAAGGCTGTTCCCCCACTTTAAAATTATGATTACATCCTTTTTGTGTAAGAGCTGTTTGAAAAAAAATGCCTGGAATATCAGTGTAACGTCACACGGCAGTCTGATTATTATAGACCAATGATTGTTCATCTGTTATATTAGTATTTCTGGATTTACTTCCTACTTGAAAGAAATGAGCAAAAGCGAGAGAAATTGTGCCATCACTGGTTGCAAGGCAGCCAATGTTTCTTTGCACTTTTTCCCCTCCAATCAACCTAATTTGGCGAGAAATGTTCACTTTGCGTTTGACTGCATTGCAAATCAGGCTATATACACACGTTGATTTGCCATCAACTTGATCCTCCATCCCATCCCTCTTGTACCCGGCAGCGGCAGCAACCATTGAAGAAGTAAGTGTCTAGATAGTTATTCTTCTATTATTAAAAGTAAAGGACATGCTATTCATGGGTTACACATTACGTTTTGAACGTTCTTCAGAAGACTGATGCCCAACTGAAAGCTGATGTTGATTGTCAAAAGTGTGCTTTGGAATCACAACGACCGGAGGCATATCATTAATAGGAAAACCTTTTGTCATCATTGTGATGTTGCCAGATGGACTAGCTAGTTAAGATTGAGGGGACTGCATTACATTTTAGCTAGCTAATGTTAGCATTGCTAGCTATTTTGGATGAACTCAGCATAGCTGGCTAGCTAGCTAACGTTAGATATGTCAATGCTTCATTGATAACCTGATTTACCGTTGCAGTCACTTAGTTCATTATTTATGTAATTAACCAACTTATCAATATTTAATGGGGGGGTGGTGGTGGTGGCTACGCAACCCCAACCCTCTTGGACAGCCAAGTCTTTGTAATTTACTGAATAGCTATGTTTATGTCACCACATTCTATAAGGCAAAATGTATTGTGTAAGAGGGCAGTGAATATGTAAAAGGTGTCTAGCAAATTACGGTATGGATATGACTGATTTAGATATATTGTATCTTATATTTTGTTTGTCCATTTCTCTCTGCAGACAAGGCACCAAATCCACACTGTCCATTGTTGACCCCACTGTCTCTCCCTAACCCCCACGCCGCAACCATGGCATCATCCTGGATTTCACCCTCTCCTTCGACCACCACATACAAAACCCAAGTCTTCCACCTCCACAACATCTCCAGATGTCCTCCATCTCCGGGCTTGGGACTAAAACCCTCATTCACACATTCATCTCCTCACAAGTTACTTACTGTAACACTCTTCTCTCTGACATCAACACAAGCTCCCTCTATAATGGTTCAAAACCCTGCAGCCCGACTCCTCACCCACACTAAGTCATGGCAGCACATCACCCCTGTCCTATTGCTTTTCCCACAGACTGTAGCGGTTAAACCCGAAAACCAATTAGTAGGAGTTGTCAATGGGTAGGGCCTATGTTTATCTGTGTTCGACTGTGTGATTGTTTGAAGACACCTTTGTAGTGGTCACCAACCATCCTCCTGGAGATCTATTCAACATGTTGTGTACAACACTGTAACTCTTCTACTTTTTCTGTCGGGATGAGATTACAGTTGTGTAGTTGTGTATAGTAATGTCAGTGTTCAAGAAAGCTGGTGATAACAATGTAAATAAAAGCACTTTATACCATCGATGACTCCTCTGTTGCTGCCCTGTACCTCCTATCCGATTAGGTTTAGCTGACACCCTCTTACTTTCACCACGATCTGTTTTCCTCTCACAGCCTTCCAGAGCTTGAGCACACGTAAAACAATAACTTGAAATATACTTACATGCCACGATCTGTTTATTATGTTATGTAAATCACTGAGGAGAATTTATGAAGAATGGTGTATTGTGTTGGGCCTCTGAGATGCAGAGGCCTATAGTCTGCCCTGTAGATAATCATTGTGTTCTGCAATTAATAGATGGAAGACAGGGTATAGGCCAGGATGGTCCCCCATGCGAACTGGCTGTTCCGGGATCTGTCTGCATCTTCTGGTGACCTAATGAAAACAGTACAACAACGATGGAACAAATGAAGATGCCTGATGTATTTTGATGACAAACAAAGTAGCCTTTACACCTATTTAAGTTTGTAAAGAAGTACTATAGTTCATCAAGAGAATTTCTCAGTCTGATGGCTCACGTGACTTAACTCAACAGCTACACAGTAGCCTATACACCTATGGAAGTTTGTAAAGAAGTACTATAGTTCATCAAGAGAATTTCTCAGTCTGATGGCTCACGTGACTTAACTCAACAGCTACACAGTAACATGCCCTATTCTGCTAGCTTGACAGAGAGGTGGTTAGGTTATTTTCAAACTCAAAGTTCTCACATTTTACACATGTACAGAGGCTCCATTTACATTTGAGTCATTTAGCAGACGCGCTTATTCAGAACGACTTACAGGTAGTACATTCATTTATAATAGCTAGGTGCGACAACCACATATCTCAGTCATATTAAGTACATTTGTCCTCAATAGCTATCAGCAGTCAGTGCTAGCAAGGAGAAAAAAAGTCAAGTGCTAGTTCACAAAACCTTTTTGTTTTATTTTATTATTATTTTCATGGGGCGGCGTGAGGAGGGGGTGCAATGGGCTGGTGCTGTGGGATTTAAAAAAAATACTCTTTGAAGAGGTAGGGTTTCAGATGTTTTCGGAAGATGGGAAGGACTCTATTGTCCTAGTTTCAGGGTAAAGCTGGTTCCACTATTGTAGTGCCCTGGCAGCGAAGAGCTTTGACTGGGCTGAGCAGGAGGTGCCATCCTGTAAGGGTTTGAGGGCCACGAGACCAGAGGTCTTGGGGTGTAGGGTTTGAGCATACCCTGAAGGTAGGGAGGGGCAGTTCCTCTTGCTGCTCTGTAGGCAAGTACCATGCTCTTGTAGTGGATCCAAGCTTCTACTGGAAGCCAGTGGAGTGTGGATTCTCCACACAAAGTGAACACTTCTCCATGCTAGTGTAGTCCCTGAGTGCTATCGCCATCTACAGGAGGTATAATAAACCACACACATTGACTGTGCTCACTCCAGATAACAGGGAGGCAGCGAGGGGGATGAAAGCAGTGTGTGTGAAGCAGTTTGACATTTCCTCCTGTGTCTGTCTCTCTCTCTCGACACTCGCTCATGTTGAGAAACATTGTTTATACTGCCAATGACCGGGGGGGGGGGGCTTGGCTATCATATCCACACACACACACACACACACACACACACACACACACACACACACACACTGACCCAGCCTTTGGTGACACGAGAGCATGACACACACTGCCCATTATTCCGACCTCTTAGACACGGGGGAGAGAGGCTGTCCGCTAGGCTTCTACAGGCTTCTATAGGCTTCTAAAGGCTTCTACAGGCTTCTATAGGCTTCTTCTACCTTTAGAAAGCATTCACATCCATTGACTTTTTTCACATTTACAATGTATTACATTTTGATGTTTTGTCACTGGCCTACACAATATACCACACAATGTCAAAGGGAAATTGTTTTTGACATTTTTACAAATGAATTTAAAATGAATATCTGAAATGTCTTGAGTCAATATTTATTCAACCCCTTTGTTATGAGAAGCTAAATGCTTTCTTGGGTGAATAAATTCAACTAGCTCCAGTAGGCAAATCCTTTTGAGTGTGAAAAGTATTACTGTATTGCATTATATTGTATTATATGGACCGGAATTATGCACTTCGTTCAAACCATGATAAAGCAGACGAGAACGTGCGGTAAATAGAAATGCCGCCAACAGAGAGGGCCGCCTCGCTTCGAGTCCTTAGGAAACTTTGAAGGATTTTTTTTTATGTATTATTTCTTACGTTGTTAGCCCAGAAAATCTTGTGTTATTACATACAGCCGGGAATAACTATTGGGAAAGGGGGATACCTAGTCAGTTGTACAACTGAATACATTCAACTGAAATGTGTCTTCTGCATTTAACCCAACCCCTCTGAATCAGACAGGTGCGAGGGGCTGCCATAATTGACATCCACATCTTCGGGACCCGGGGAACAGTGGGTTAACTGCCTTGCTCGGGCAGAACGACAGATTTTTACCTTGTCTGCTAGGGATTCAAATTAGCAACTTTTCGGTTACTGGCCCAAAGCTCTAACCACTAGGGTACCTGCCGACCTATTGGATATCAGAGCGGTGTCAACTTACCAGCACTACGACCAGGAATACGACTTTCCCGAAGCGGATCTGTTTTCCGCACCACCCAGGGCATTTTCCAGGTCGCAATTGTAAATGAGAACTTGTTCTCAACTTGCCTACCTGGTTAAATAAAAATAAATAAAATAAAAATTTGAACTGATTCCAGAGGCAGAACTAAAACAACGCCGCCAAAGAAGAGGGTGTCAGAGCGGTCTTCTAATCAGACTTCAGGGACATGGTACCAAAAAAAAAAAAACACCCACCGCTTCCGAGTTTATTACTCGCTTATGTCCAGTCCGTAGATAACAAAGTAGCCGAAATCAGGGCAAGGGTTGCTTTCCAGAGAGACATCAGGGATTGTAACATACTCTGTTTCACAGAAACATGGCTCTCTCGGGATATACTGTCGGAGTTGGTACAGCCACCTGGATTCTCAGTGCATCGCACCGACAGGAATAAACATCTCTTTGGGAAGAAAAAGGGTGGGGTGTATGTTTCATGATTAACGACTCATGGTGTAATTGTAACAACATACAGGAACTCAAGTCCTTTTGTTCACCTGACCTAGAATTCCTCAGAATCAATTGCCGACCGTATTATCTCCCAAGCGAATTCTCTTTGGCTAATGTCACAGCCGTTTATGTCCCCCTCAAGCCGATACATTATTTTGACAGTTTTGGAAACTTTAGAGTGTTTTCTATCCTAATCTGACAATTATATGTATATTCTAGATTCTGGACCTGAGAAATAGGCAGTTTCATTTGGGTACGTTTTTCATCCAAACATCAAAATACTGCCCCCTACACTCAACAGGTTAAACAGCCATCACTAGCAGTGAAGCTGCTGCCTACATACAGACTTGAAATCATTGGCCACTTTAATAAATGGAACACTAGTCACTTTAATTTTGCCATTTAATAGTTTTTACATTTCTTGTATTACTCATCTCATATTTATATACTGTATTCTATACTATCGTATCTTAGCCTGTGCCGGTCTGACATGGCTCATCCATATATTTATATTTATATATTCTTATGCCATTCCTTTACTTCGATGTGTATGTTAGGTATTGTAGGTATGTTGTGGAATTGTTAGATATTACTTGTTAGATAGAAGCAAAAGCATTTTGGAATTAGATGCTCAGGCATTTCGCTACACTCACAATAACATCTGTTAACCATGTGTATGTGACCAATAAAATGTCATTTAATTTGTATCTGGTGCAGCAACTGCGGCCTACAAAGTTAAAAATATAGGTTAGCGAATGTTATTTACATTTTCTTGTGTAGAATTGTCTATTCACCGTTCTTGTGATCATTTTGACCCCACGGGGTGAGATCTTGCGTGGTCTTGTATGTCTTCCATTTCCTAATAATTGCTCCCACAGTTGATTTATTCAAACCAAACTGCTTACCTATTGCAGATTCAGTCTTCCCAGCCTGGTGCAGGTCTACAATTTTGTTTCTGGTGTCCTTTGACAGCTCTATGGTCTTGGCCATAGTGGAGTTTGGAGTGTGACTGTTTGAGGTTGTGGACAGGTGTCTTTTATACTGATAACAAGTTCAAACAGGTGCCATTAATACAGGTAACGAATGGAAGACAGAGGAGCCTATTAAAGAAGAAGTTACAGGTCTGTGAGAGCCAGAAATCTTGCTTGTTTGTAGGTGACCAAATACGTATTTTCCACCATAATTTGCAAATAAATTCATAAAAAATCCTACAATGTTATTTTCTATAGATATTTCTTCTCATTTTGTCTGTCATAGTTGAAGTGTACCTATGATGAAAATTACAGGCCTCTCTCATCTTTTTAAGTGGGAGAACTTGCACAATTGGTGGCTGACTAAATACTTTTTTACCCCACTGTATATATATTTTTTAGTTTACGATTGGCTCATTCATCCCCCTCCTCTCCCCTGTAACTATTCCCCAGGTCGTTGCTGTAAATGAGAACGTGTTCTCAGTTCTCAGTCAACTTACCTGGTAAAATAACGGATAAATAGAACATATTATAGTAGCATAGGTGCTACGGCAAATGTGGACCTACCTGTCACAAGAACAAAAGTTACTATGATGAGATGATAGGTCTGCATGCATTGTGAACTGCGCTCCATACTGAGATGGGTTGTCTCTCTCCACCCTGAGCATTGATTTATCACGTAGAGGCCGTGGAGAAGCCAGATTTAGACATCACATATCATTTAACAGTTCCATTTCACGCCATGATATTCATATCAATAATTTATTATAATATACCTGTTTCTCACAGTTATTTATCCCGGGAAAGGGGAGTGGTTTTGGGTGATAAATCCCGGTAAATATCACTAACCCATCATTCAACCGTATTATGGGGTATTGTGTGTAGATGGGTGAATTTTTTCTTCTATTTAATCCATTTTGAATTCAGGCTATAACACAAGAAAATGTGGAATACGTCAAGGTGTATGAATACTTTCTGTAAGGCACTGTATAGTTAGTTATCTGTGTGACACACTGCCAAGCCATTCAGATGGCCAATCACTTCTGTAGGGTTTAGCACAGACACTCAGCCACCAGCCCTCCTTAATGGACTGTGTACTCTACATGTGTAAAGATGATGCTAATATTTATAATGATAGTAACACTAGCAATATTAATGATAGCTTTATTTAGAAAGCCACCACTTTGGGTTAAACTAATAGCCATGTCTGCTTCTTTGTTTCTGTCCTGTCTTGTCAGTCTGTTTCTTTCTTTCTCCTCCTGCTCCCTCTCCAACTCTACTTCTGTCTTCTCAATGTGCTCCTGCTCTTGTTTGGTCTTAACTGCTGAGGTAAAAAGTGCTTTATGGATAAATTTGATCGATTGATTCCCCCCTTCTCTGTGTGGCGCAGTCTGTTGGTGAGCCAAGTGGGCCAGAATTTCCCCTTTGTGCTGACAGATATCGAGAGCAAGCAGCGGTTCGGCTTCTGCCGCCTCTCCTCAGGGGCCCACAGCTGCTACTGCATCCTCAGGTGAGACCTGTGTGTGTGTGTGTGTGTGTGTGTGTGTGTGTGTGTGTGTGTGTGTGTGTGTGTGTGTGTGTGTGAGAGTGGAGAGAGCTAGAGCGTGCGCGAGATATACTTTTTTTACATCAGCTCACTCTGCCCCTTGGGGAAAGGTAGAGACAGAGCTGCATTTCCTATTAACTGTGACAAATACTTAAGAGAATCTTACTTTCCCCAAATTATCATTCATTACAAAGAATTGGAGAAGAATTTAAAGAAAAATCTATTATTTTTTGGGTTGAAAAGCCAAAATGTAGGGTCTCCTGCCACAACCTGAGGAACAGCCAGTGAAAAGCTGAAACGTAACAATAGTTTTTTTTTTTTGGTACCATGAGGCTTTTCAGTTGGCTGGCCTAATAATATTGCTTTTATACATTTTTATTCTCATTACCATTGTTGCTGTAGTTGCTTTTAATGTTAATTCCATATCCACAACTATTATTATTGTTTTATTATTGCTGTTGGTCCGACCACTTTTGTTATATGTGTACTTTGACAATATAAGTCATTTAACTTGCCATGTCAGTAAAGTCTATTGAATTGAGAGAGATCCATTCTATATGCCTGGCACACCACAGGGTACACTGTCGGCACCAATGGATGTTGTCTCAGACAGACAGAGGATTGTTGTTCGGTGGGGGTCATCATAATGCAGTATACATGTTGTTTGGAAGTCAGTTGTTATAGTTTTATATTCTGCATTATCACAGTAGGGAAAATGCTTCGGGAGAGTAGCAATGGAAAGCAGGGGAGGTACAGGACAGGAAAGGATAGAGGGCATGCTGAACCCTTGACTCTGAGTGGATTTGACTGTACCTACGCCAGGCTTTTCCCATTGTTCTCTGTTCAGGTTACAGACATGTGAGGCGCAAACACGTACACACGCATACACACACACTTTCACAAAGTCTCTTTCAAACACACACAATCAATGCATGATCACCCTACGTCCTACCAAGTAATCTGCTGTCCACCAATAGCACCACTTGCCAATCCGGTCCATAGGCAGAGCGCACAATTTGTAGATGGTCATTTGACCTGAGCCTAGAGGGAACCGACAGCATTTCAGGCCCCAGGGCGGACAGCCACTTCAAGAACAAAGAATGTGGCCTGACTGTGTGTGTGTTCACGACCCACATGATAGAAAGAGTGAGGAAGTGTATAAATATAGGCATCTCATTTTATCTGTGTGTGTGCGTACAAGCGTGTATGTTTGTGTGTGTGCTCTCATGTCACACGTGGAGCAGCAGCTATAGTATCCAGTGGTTAGCCAAGTCACCAACGATTTGGGCAAGGCCCGGAAAACATTCCCAGATATCCCATCACTCGGGTGCTTCGAAATCCAATCACTCTAACCTCAATGGTTTGTCTCTGACTAGTAATTCCTATGTGCACCAGAGGCCACCCCATCTCCTCTCTACTAATTTGTATCTATGTGTATTAGGGCTGACCCCAATTAGTCGATTGGTCGATTGTTTGGTCATTAGGCTGTTGGTCGACCGAGATTATTTTAGTCGAGCTGTAACAAATATATATATATATATATTTATATATTCGCGCCCATCTCAGTGAACTAATCCATTGTGGAGGCCTAGCCTAAAAGCCAGTTTATGCTTAATTTGAAAATGTGGTCGGAAGCTCCATCTGGAAGGTGTGGTGCAATTGCGGAGCCTCCAGGGGCATGCAGAGACTCTGTGCCGCATCGCCATGCGCCTCCCAAATGCTGTAACAATGCGGAGGGCGGTACATCCTGTATAAACACAAACTCACTTCCTTGACAACAGCTCTGCACTGCTTCGAGAAGCGGAAAGAAGTATGAATGCCCTGACTTCTGCTGAGGCCATATCACCGTAAATGCTGCATGGCCAATGCAGATGTCAGATTGACCATGCTCCCAGATACACAATGCAATTCTCTCTCCAGAATGCACTCTCTCCTGCCAATTTGTGAACATTCATTGTTTCATAACTTCATTGTGTGAATTGTTTGCGTTTGATTGTTAGTGTATATCAATTCCCCATCAAAGTATTTAGACCCTCTGATTTTTTCCACATTAAGTTACAGCCTTATTCTAAAATGTATTAAAAAAATGTTTACCCTCATCAATCTACACACAATACCCCATAATGACAACGCAAAAACAGGTTTTTAGAAATGTTTGCTAATTTATTCAAAATAAAAAACTGAAATATTACATTTACATAAGTAACCTTTTGCTCAGTACTTTGTTGAAGCACCTTTGGCAGAGATTACAGCATCAAGTCTTCTTGGGTATGACGCTACAAGCTTGGCACACCTTTATTTGGGGAGTTTCTCCCATTCTTCTCTGCAGATCCTCTCAAGCTCTGTCAGGTTGGATGGGGAGCGTCGCTGCACAGCTATTTTCAGGTCTCTCCAGAGATGTTCGATCGAGTTTAAGTCCGGGATTTTTCTGGGCCACTCAAGGACATTCGGATACCTGTCCTGAAGCCACTCCTACGTTGTCTTGGCTGTGTGCTTAGGGTCGTTGTTCTGTTGGAAGGTGAACCTTCACCCCAGTCTGAGGTTCTGAGAGCTCTGGAGCAGGTTTTCATCAAGGAACTCTCTGTACTTCGCTCCGTTCATCTTTGCCTTGATCCTGACAAGTCTCCCAGTCCCTGCCGCTGAAAAACATCCCCACAGCATGATTCTGCCACCACCATGCTTCACCGTTGGGATGGTGCCAGGTTTCCTCTACCATAAAGGCCTGATTGGTGGAGTGCTGCGGAGATGGTTGTCCTTCTGGAAGATTCTCCCATCTCCACAGAGTAACTCTGGAGCTTTGTCAGAGTGACCATCGGGTTCTTGGTCACAATCCTGACCAAGGCCCTTCTCCCATGATTGTTCAGTTTGGCCAGGAAGCCAGCTTTAGAAAGAGTCTTGGTGGTTCCAAATGTCTTCCATTTTTGAATGATGAAGGCCACTGTGTTCTTGGGGACCTTCAATGCTGCAGAAATGTTTTGGTACCTTTCCCCAGATCTGTGCCTCGACACAATCCTGTCTTGGAGCTCTACGGACAATTCCTTTGACCTCATGACTTGGTTTTTGCTCTGATATGCACTGTCATTATATAGATATGCCTTTCCAAATCATGTTCAATCAATTGGATTTAGAACAGATGGACTCCAATGAAGTTCTGGAAACATCTCAAGTATGATCCATGGAAACAGGATGCACCTGGGCTCAATTTCGAGTCTCGTAGCAAAGGATCTGAAAGCTTATGTAAATTAGGTATTTCTGTTTTTAATTAGTAATACATTTGCAAAAATGTCTAAAAACCTGTTTTCGCTTGTCATTATGGGGTATTGTGTGTAGATTGCTGAGGTTAATTTTTTTAATACATTTTAGAATAAGGCTGTAATGTAACAAAATGTGTAAGGTAACTGAACTAAAAGTCTATCGCCCCATAGCACTGACTTCTGTAATCATGAAGTGCTTTGAGAGACTAATCAAGGATCATATCACCTCCACCCTACCTGACACCCTAGACCCACTTCAATTTGCATACCGCCCCGATAAGTCCACAGACGATGCAATCACCATCACATTGCACACTACCCTATCCCATCTGGACAAGAGGAATACCTATTTAAGAATAATGTTCATTAACTACAGCTCAGCATTTAATACCATAGTACCCTCCAAGCTCATCAACCCTGTGCAACTTGGTCCTGGACTTCATGACGGGCTGCCCCCAGTTGGTGAAGGAAGGAAACAACATCTCCACTCCGCTGATCCTCAACACTGGAGCCCCACAAGGGTGCGTTCTCAGACCCCTCCTGTACTCCTTGTTCACCCACGACTGCGAGGCGATGCACGCCTCCAACTCAATCATCAAGTTTGCAGATGACACAACAGTGTCAGCCCTCGGAGTGTGGTGTCAGGACAATAACCTCTCACTCAATGTCAGCAAAACAAAAGAGATGATCGTGGACTTCAGAAAACAGCAGCGGGTGCACCCCCCTACCCACTGGACAGCAGTGGAGAAGGTGAAAAGTTTTAAGTTCCTCTGTTCATATCACTGACAATCTGAAATGGAAACCCACACAGACAGTGTGGCGAAGAAGGCGCAACAGCACCTCTTCAACCACAGGAGGCTGAAAAATGTTTGGCTTGTCACCGAAAACCCTTAAACTTTTACAGAGCATCCTGTCCTGCTGTATCACTGCCTGGTACGGCAACTGCACCGCCCACAACCGCAAGGCTTTCCAGAGGGTAGTGGGGTCTGCACAACGCATCACCGTGGGCAAACTACCTGCCCTCCAGGTCACCTACAACACCCGATGTCACAGGAAGGCCAAACAGTTAATCGAGGACAATAACCACCCAAGCCACTGCCTGACCCCGCTTCCATCCAGAAGGCGAGGTCATTACAGGTGCATCAAAGATGGGACAGAAAGATTGAAAAACAGCTTTCGATCTTAAGGCCATCAGATTGTTTAGCAGCCACCACTAGCACAGAGAGGCGGCTACCTACCTACGGATTTTATATCATTGGCCACTTTAATAAATGGAACACTAGTCACTAAACAATTTAAGAATGTTTACATATCTTGCATTACTCATCTCATATGTATATTATGTATACTGTATCCTTCACTATCTAATCTTTACTATCTATTGCATCTTAGCCGCTCTGTCACTGCTCATTCATATATTTTATACTTTTACATTCTTATCCCATCCCTTTACTAGATTGTGTGTATTATGTTTTGTTGTGGAATATTTCGATATTACCTGTTAGATACTGCTCTACTGTCGGTTCTAGAAGCACAAGCATTTCGCTACACTCACAATAACATCTGCTAACCATGTGTATGTGACCAATAAAATTAGATTTGATTTGGTTCTGGTGCACCACATGCGGCCTAAGACATAAAGGTTAGTCAATCCGGAAAATTCAAAGTACATTGAAAGGTTATTCAAGTGCAGTCACAAAAACCCAAGTGCTATGATTAAACTGGCTCTCACGAGGACCGCCACAGGAAAGGAAGACCCAGAGTTACCTCTGCTGCAGAGGATAAGTTCATTAGAGTTAACTGCACCTCAGATTTCTCTGCTGCCTGTGACTGGAACGAATTGCAAAAATCGCTGAAGCTGGAGACTTTTATCTCCCTCACCAACTTCAAACATCTGCTATCTGAGCAGCTAACCGATCGCTGCAGCTGTACATAGTCTATCGGTAAATAGCCCACCCAATTTTACCTACCTCATCCCCATACTGTTTATATTTATTTACTTTTCTGCTCTTTTGCACACCAATATCTCTACCTGTACATGACCATCTGATCATTTATCACTCCAGTGATTTTTGGTTAAATAAAGGTGAAATAAAAATTTAAAAAAATTAAAATAAATGTGAACTTCCGACTTCAACTGTACAGTTGAATAATACGGTCATCGTAAATATGGATATGTTGCAACCCTACAACTGCTCATTTGGATTTTGAAATGCAATTTATCTATTTACGATTGCATGTCTTTGTTGTCTCTCTGAAATCACCGGCCTGTCTGGGGAGAGTAGTTTGACAGAAGTCTCTTGTTTGTCCCCAGAGGTCACAATGTATTTTGTAGCCGTAGCTTCTCTGTCTTGGAGTGTCTGTTAGACCTGATTTTGTGTTCATTAGAATGGATTACCACTGTGGTTCTCGGTCGAGTTTATTAGACTAAAGTACTTAAACATCTGCACGTTTATTGTTTTCTTAGTTTATTCATGTATAGTGTCTTTACAAATTAAAACATGAATAACCACCACGCTGCATTTTGGTCCGCTTCTCCTTCACCACAGGAAAACCCTTACAGAATCACCCACCACAACAGGACCAAGCGGCATGGTAACGGGCAACAGCAACAGCGGCGCAAAGAGGAATGGACTTGGGACGATGTATTGGACGGCAAGGGTTGCTACATATGGGAGGAGATCCTGGCGGGAAAGGATCGCCTTCCATGGGAACAGGTGGAGGCAGCTAGGAGAGCAGAGGCAGCCGGAGAGAAGAGCCGGCGATATGAGGGAACATGGCTGGCAAGGAAGCCAGAGAGGCAGCCCCAAAAATGTCTTGGGTGTGTGTGGCGAAGCCAGGTAGGAGACCTGCGCCAACTTCCTGTGCTTACCGGGGGGCGAGAGAGACCGGGCAGGCACCGTGTTATGCTGTGGAGCGCACGGTGTCCCCAGTGCGGGTGCATAGCCCGGTGTGGTACATACCAGCTTCGCGTATCGGCCAGGCTAGAGTGAGCATTGAGCCAAGTGCCATGAAGCCGGCTCTACGCATCTGGTCCCCAGTGCGTCTCCTTGGGCTGGCTTACATGGCACCAGCCTTGCGCACGGTGTCCCCGGTTCGCCTGCATAGCCCAGTGCGGGCTATTCCACCTCGCCGCACTGGCAGGGCGACCGGGAGCATTCAACCGGGTAAGGTTGGGCAGGCTCGATGCTCAAGAGCTCCAGTGCGCCTGCACGGTCCGGTCTCTCCGTCACCACCTCCAAGCACCAGCCCTCCGGTGGCAGCCCCCCGCACCAGGCTGTCTCTCCGGCTCATCCTTACAGGGCCTTCCTCCTCTCCAGCGCTGCCGGAGTCTCCCGCCTCTCCGGCGCTGCTAGAGCCTTCCTCCTCTCCAGCGCAGCCGGAGTCTCCCGCCTGTTCGGCGCTACCAGAGCTCCCGCCTCTCAGTCCAGAGGCGCTAGAGCCCCTCATTCCAGAGGCGCCAGAGCTACTCAGTCCAGCGCCTCCAGAGCCTTCCTCTCCAGCGTTGCCGGAGCTTCCCGTCTGCCCAGCGCCGCCTGAGCCACCCGTCTGCCCAGCGCCGCCTGAGCCACCCGTCTGCCCAGCTCCGCCTGAGCCACCCGTCTGCCCAGCGCCGCCTGAGCCACCCGTCTGCCCAGCGCCGCCTGAGCCACCCGTCTGCCCAGCGCCGCCTGAGCCACCCGTCTGCCCAGCGCCGCCTGAGCCACCCGTCTGCCCAGCGCCGCCTGAGCCACCCGTCTGCCCAGCGCCGCCTGAGCCACCCGTCTGCCCAGCGCCGCCTGAGCCACCCGTCTGCCCAGCGCCGCCTGAGCCACCCGTCTGCCCAGCGCCGCCTGAGCCACCCGCCTGAGCTGCCCCTCTGTCCCGAGCAGCCGCCCCTCTGTCCCGAGCAGCCGCCCCTCTGTCCCGAGCAGCCGCCCCTCTGTCCCGAGCAGCCGCCCCTCTGTCCCGAGCAGCCGCCCCTCTGTCCCGAGCTGCCGCCCCTCTGTCCATTGAGAAGGATTGCCGTGGTTAGGAGGCCACGGAAGCGGACAATAAGTCAGACTAAGACTATGGTGAAGTGGGGGCCACGTCCAGCACCAGAGGACAGACGCGGACACCGCGGACACACGCCCACCCAGCGCCTCCCCTATAGGTTAAGGTTTTGCGGCCGGAGTCCGCACCTTTGGGGGGGGGGGGGGGGGGGGGGGGGTACTGTCACGTTCTGACCTTTATTTCCTTTGTTTTGTATTTATTTAGTATGGTCAGGGCGTGAGTTGGGTGGGCAGTCTATCCCTTTTTAGGATTCTGAGGGGCATTTTTTTTCCTTTGCATGGCGAAGATGACTGCTTTGTCATGGAGAACACTACTTTCTGGATCTTAGGGAAAAAGGGGGAGGGGACTGCATGCTCTGCTTCCTCATCTTACTCGAGTGAGCAGCTGAGAAACTTTGCTTTTGACAACCCTCCACCATGGAGCAGGGAAAAGACATCTATAGTTTGGAAGGGGATCAACTCTTACAAGAACAGCAAGTTCAAGCTGTTGGTATTGTCTTGCTAATGCATTTGAAGTGAAGTGCTGTCTTTTACCTAGTAGCCTAGTGTCACGTCCTGACCTTAGTTCCTTTTTTATGTCTCTATTTTAGGTTGGTCAGGGCGTGAGTTGGGGTGGGCAATCTATGTTTTGTTCTATGTTTGTATTTCAATGTGTTTGGCCTGGTATGGTTCCCAATCAGAGGCAGCTGTCAATCGTTGATTCTGATTGAGAACCATTCTTAGGCAGCCTGGTTTCGCCCTTGAGTTGTGGGTAGTTGTTTTCTGTCTCTGTCTCTGTACCAGAGACAGTACTCTGTTTCGTTTTTTTTCTGTTTTTGTTATTTTTGTTCTAGTGTTCAGTGTAATTGAAAGATCATGAACACGTACCACGCTGCACCTTGGTCCTCTCCTTCTTCCACCTACGACGATCGTTACACCTAGTTAATTATTGCTGTTTGAACTGTCTGATTGCTCAGTACTTGGTAACTGTTGGGTTTTTAAGAGGGAGTGGCCTTACCTGTCTTCCCTGACTATTTAAGGAGCCTTACTTGTCCCAGTACTGGGGCGAATTGTATTGTAAGGTGTGTTTTATTCACCTCAGCAGTCAGTGCTGAGAGGTGTGTCTTTCGCTTTAGTTAGGCGTTTAGTGCTAGTACTTCACTCTCCTATGTTTTTTCTGCGACAGCTGTAAGCGGCAATATTGTCAAGCGGTGGTGTTGTCACCATAATGAAGACTGTTGCCGAAACCAAGGCGTTCTGCTGACCCTCTTTTGTGGCTTTGTTTCCCATCCCAGTTTGCCCCTCTTCCCTGTAGGTTTTACAGACACTCCCCACCCCTTGGCCCCAACCCTTATAATTTAGTGTAGACTATGCACATGTGGAAATCTTAGTCTACGGCAGTGTTTGGAACTGCCGATCTGCAGTCAATAAGGCATTCATCTCAACCTATGTTGTCCCTACACTTTTTGGTGCTGATGGAGACTGCTACTCCAGCTGCTCTCTCGTTATTTGACTATGTGTGTTCTCATAGTCCGAGAGCATCTTATTGTCGCGGTGGTGGCACAGGGCTACTCATTTTTCTCTTTTGCCCGTCTCTCACCTGTTCATCTCCTCATTTGAATTCTATGCTGTCCCTGTCACTTGTCCACTCAAGCTTAACATTGTTGTCCTCTATCGCCCACCAAATCAAATTGTATTGTTCATATACACGTAATTAGCAGATGTTATTGCAGGTGTAGTGAAATGTTTGTGCTTCTAGCTTCGACAGTGCAGTAATATCTAACAAATTACACAACATATACCCAATACACACAAATCTAAGTAGATATAAATTAAGACTATAAACATATGGACGAGCGATGTCAGAGCGGAACGGACTAAGATAGTATAGCATACCGTATATACATATGAGATGAATAATGCAAGATATGTAAACATTTATTTGGGGAATGGGATACCATATAATAGTATAGAAAACTGTATATACATATTAGATGACTAATGGCAGATATGTAAACATTAAGTGACTAAGATACCGTAGAATAGTATAGAATACAGTATATACATATAAGATGAGTAATGCCACAAGGTGCCCTTAGAGAGTTCCTCAAGAAACTTAACACCTTGATAAGCTCATTTCCGGTTGATGGCTCACCACTCATCGTACTGGGCGACTTTAACTTCCCGACGCTTGACTTCAATTAATTTATTTTCACCTCTTTCTTTCCATTCTTTTCCTCTTTTGACTTCACCCTTTTCCCGTCACCTCCCACTCACAAGGCAGGCAATACGCTTGACCTCATCTTCACTAGAGGCTGTTCGCCTACTGATCTCACTGCAACCCCCCGCCATGTCTCTGATCAGAACTTTGTTTCCTTTTCACTCCATCTCTCCTCCAACCCTACCCACTCAGCCCCTACCCAGATGGTCATGCGCCACTGCAATCTTCGCTCTCTCTCTCCCCCTACTCCCTCTTCTTCTATCCCTCTCTCCCCCTACTCTCTTCTATACTATCTATCCTCTCTTCCTTCGGCTAAATCCTTCTCCCTCCTGAATCTGCCTCTTTGACCCGACTCTCTTCCCGTCCTGCATCCTTTAACTCTCACTGTCCCCCTTCCTCCCAGCTGCCCTGACCTTCCCCTCCCGCTCTGTGGCTGAGTGACTCTCTGCATGTAAAACAGGGCTGTGGTCTGAGCGGAAATTGGGGCTGAGCGGAAATGGAGGAAAACTAAACTTCCGGAGGACCTACAGTTTCTTCCATCCACTTTATCCTCTTTAGCTTTTCTTCCTCTGTATCTGCTAATAAAGCCTATTTCTACCATTCTACATCTCAAGCTTCTGCCTCCAACCCTGGAAACTCTTCTCCACTTTCTCCTCCCTCCTTAATCCTCCACCTCCACCACCTCCTCCTTCCATCCACCCTCGCTGCGGATGACTTTGTCAACCACTTTGAAAAAAAAGATGACATCCACTTCTCTTTTACTCAGCCTACTGTGTCCACTGGTCCCACTACACCTTGACCATTATTCTCCCTCTCTCTCCAGATGAAATCCTGTGACTAGTAATGTCTGGCCCCCTGACAACCTGCCCACTCGACCCCATTCCCCCTTCTTCCTTCTCCAGGCCATCTCTGGAGACCTTTTCCAATTCCTCACTTCCCTCATCAAGTCATCCCTGACCATTGCCTGCGTCCCCTCTGACTTCAAGATGGCCAGATTTGCTCCCCTCCTCAAGAAACTACAAAAACTACAGACGGGTATCCCTTTCTTTTCCTTCCAAAACAATTGAACGTCTCTGACCAACTTACTTGTTATTTCGCTCGGAACGATCTTCTTGACCCTAACCAGTCAGTGCTCTCACTACTAGTGTTCCCCAAGTCTCGGTTAAAGGCCCTCTCCTCTTTTCTCTTCACACCAAGTCACTCTGCTCTGTCATATCCTCACATGGTCTCCTATCATTGGATGACACTCAACTACTCTTCTCCTTCCCCCTTCTGACACCCAGGTGGCAACACACATCTCTTTGTGGCTGGCAGACATCTCAGCTTGGATGTCGGCCCACCACCTCAAGCTCAACCTCAACAAAACGGAGCTGTTCTTCCTCCCGGGAAAGGCCTGCCCACTCCAAGACCTCTCCATCACAGTTGACAACTCCACGATGTCCCCCTCCAGGAGTGCAAAGAACCTTGGTGTGACCCTGGACAACACCTGTTGTTCACTGCAAACATCAAAGCAGTGACTCGCTTCTGCAGGTTCATGTTCTACAACATCTTTCCTCAGACAGGAAGCTGCGCTGGTCCTAATCCAGGCACTTGTTATCTCCTGTTTAAACTACTGTGAATCTCTGTGGGCTGGGCTCTCCGCTTGTGCCATCAAACCCATGCAACCTTTCCAGAAATCCACAGCCTGCCTGGTGTTCAACCTTCCTAAGGTATCACATGTCACTGCGCTCCTCCGCATATTCCACTGCCTTCCAGTCGAAGCTCGCATCATCTTCAAGACTCTGGAGCAGCAAGGGGAACTGCACCTCCTTACCTTCAGCCTATGCTCAAACCCTACATCCTTCCAGTCGAAGCTTGCATCATCTTCAAGACCCTGGAGCAGCAAGGGGAACCTCACCTCCTTACCTTCAGCCTATGCTCAAACCCTACATCCTTCCAGTCGAAGCTTGCCTCATCTTCAAGACCCTGGAGCAGCAAGGGGAACTGCACCTCCTTACCTTCAGCCTATGCTCAAACCCTACATCCCAACCCGAGCATTCCGTTCTGCCACATCTGGACTCTTGGCTCTCCCACCCCTACAGGAGGGCTTCTCCCACTCAGCCCAATCAAAGCTCTTCTCTTTCCTGGCACCCCAATGGTGGAACAAGCTTTCCCCTAAAGTCAGGATAGCAAATTCCCTGCCCTCCTACCTCTTTGAAGAGTATCTTAAATAACTCTCACATCGCCCCGTGTGCACAATATGTAGGCCAGTTTGTGGAGCCATTTCTTCTGCGGAGTTGTCTTCAAAATAAAATATTTTAAATCTACAACATTTTATAGACGTTTCATATAATTCTGACACCTAGCATTAAGAGGTCAACTACAACTAAGAACCCAATGCAAAACCCCACCAAAAAATAGAGAAATTCCTGGCAAAAATTCTGGAAATAAATAACAATCCAATTCTCCAGACGGTTGCCTAGAGACAATCCCCCAAGGATGGGGGCTCTGGACTATAGAGTGCTCCAGCGTGTGGCTCTTTCTCTGGGGATCCTATTTGCTTGAGCTGGGGGAATTAGAGCCGATGCTAGACCTCTGACCCGCCCCCGACACAAAAAAACGCAACCATTACAACCCCTTTGGTCTTCTTCAACACAGTAAAGGCTGTGGCTATCACACACAGCGGCAAACATCCACCTAAACCCGACCTCCACCATACGTGTGCACTGATATGAAGAAATGAATTGGATGAATTGGATTCAATTAGTTTACTTCTCAATATGTTAAGAGAGACTGAAGGAGATGGGAAAATGGTGTTTGATTAAGGTCAACTGTTTTTGTGCATTACGTCCTTGACAGGACACACTGTGTGTGGAGTTTCCACTTGAGAGCACACACTGATCACTATACAGGCTGGGAACCTCCCATTGATAGGGTTGAGATTGGTAGTGTATGGCTGCAGCAGCAGCAGTACACTTCCAGGGCCTGCCCTGAGGGCTGTTTTTCACTGTACAAGGGATACAGCACTTCTGCCAAGCACACACTCCTACCCAGACACACACACACACACTCTGTTGAATGATTGGTTTAGGGTAGGACACGGATGTCTAGAGGCCTGGTATATTGATGGAGAACCATATCGCTGATCCCCTTGTGACCACGCTCGTGCATTTTTGTCTGTTTGTGTGTCTAACAGCAGCAGACCTGGCGTAATCACTTCCCTTGCCTGGGCTTTTTTACAGGGTGGGAGGAAGAACATTAAAGACTGAGTAGAGCGGAAGGGCCATTCAGGGAAACACACAGAAGTCATTCACTCCCAGCCAATTAAAATGCTTGTTGATGCATTTATGTCTTGCCTGTCGCCCCCCCCCCCCCCCCCCCCCTCGCCTACTTCCACGACTCCCAACCTCCTCACCCCCACGTCTTGACACTGAAGAAAAACCTTTCTATTTTGTCAGAGATTGGAGAAGGGGATGTTAGATCGCCGGTCGATTACCAAGGCAGTGTTGCTAATTTAACGTATGTCTGTTTTACCCCTGGAGCTTAGGCTAACTGTAAATTATACGTATCTTTTCTTTATTTGACAAATATGTCCTTACTTGAGCAATAGTTGATACACTTTTGAGTGCATTTTTTGCCATTTCATTATCTCCTTTGTACGGGGATTGAGATTGAACCACATGGGTTGAACCACATTTACTGGGATGAGATTGACCACATTGTTTAACCAGGCAGTTGCTGGGAAGCCTCTCATCTCATGACTGGTCATGAAAAGCTTGCCAAACTGGCAGTTGTGGTTAGCCAATGAGTTATATACATTTAACAGTTGCCCAAATGTCAAGCAAGGCCCAATGCCAGGAAATCATCCCTTATTAAATTAACATCCTTCTAAAATGGTCCATCGTAAATCCCTACTGTGGTAGAGTTGTATAATATAGGAATTTAATTCAGCTACTATACTAGGTCATGTACCATCACTTTGCAATCACTACAGCTGACAATCTACTTAACTCTGAGGACTCAGCTTTATGAAAGCACTTGTCAGATCGGAAACATGTCTAGTTCCAGTAGCCAGGCACTTGACACCAAATAAAACCTTCAACATTTAGCCAAGTCAGCTTGTATGTGATATACGTTGCTAAGTAAACGGAGCCTGGCCGACAGCCGTAGTAGCACTGAGATACATCCAAATTAACTTCAGTGGGATGTTTCACACTCCCCGTCCATTCCTTTTACTACCTCTCTAATCGGCCCCAGTCTCCTCCGCTCCCAGACACCTTTAAAGAGCCCCCCTGGCTTAAGACCCTGCTGCGGTCCCTGGGGGCCCGCTACTTCATCCAGCTGTTTTACCTGAGCCTTTCGAATCACTCTTCTGCCTTTGTTTAACCCCTGACCCCACAAAACAATGCTTCGCCAAAAGTTCTGAGGGGCCGACGGCGAGGAAAAAGAGGAAGTGTTTGGTTACAAACGAAACAGGCACTGGCGCTACGTGATACATTGTCGTGGAGCAGGAGTGCTGCCACAGCCAGCCTATGGCACGAGGGCGTCAGGCTCGTAAAGTTTTAACATGGCCCAGTCTCTCTGCCAACAGTTTTTTTTAAGGGGCTCGGGAGTGGTGTCTGACGCGGATGCGGGACAGTGGAGGGCTGTTATGTCGTGTGTGAGTGTGCATCAGAAAATACAGCTTATACACCTGGCATACCACATGGTACCGTGTCGGTGCCATTGCATTGTATGCGGACAAAATGGAAACTGGAAAAAATTATTCCACAGTTTCTCTTCCCACTGGTCAATGGCCCTGTGACATTGTGTGGTTATTACAACAAACTGTATATGCCGAGAGCATGACATACATGCAGGTCCCTTCCTTTGGCCTTGGCTCTTTCCTTCATTTTTTTCCTCCATGTCTTCCTTGACTTCTCAAGTCTTTGGAGTTCCCATTCAAAATGATTTATTATCCCTTGACATACAATATCACGGAATTAATTCATAGCATCCTTCTCCGTCTTTCTATTGACTCTGAGCTGTCGTAAAAATCTGCCCCCCCCCCCCCCCCCCCAGTACCACAATCCCCCAAGATGACTCTGTGATCTTATGGTCTCCCATGTCTATATGCTTTCTGGGTATGTGTGATACACTTTTTCCTTTAATCCACACACACATCACAATTCCCTAGACAAAACCGTCTCCGACTAACAAACAAGGAACAGATGTTCCTGTTCAAATCAGTGAATGAACGTCCAATAACACTGTACCTTTGATTCCCTTGCATGGATTCTTTAACACCCTCACTCATTAAGCTTAGATTACCTTGCATGCATTCTTTAACACCCTCACTCATTAAGCTTAGATTACCTTGCATGCATTCTTTAACACCCTCACTCATTAAGCTTAGATTCCCTTGCATGCATTCTTTAAAACCCTCACTCATTAAGCTTAGATTCCCTTGCATGCATTCTTTAACACCCTCACTCATTAAGCTTAGATTCCCTTGCATGCATTCTTTAACACCCTCACTCATTAAGTTTAGATTCCCTTGCATGCATTCTTTAACACCCTCACTCATTAAGCTTAGATTCCCTTGCATGCATTCTTTAACACCCTCACTCATTAAGCTTAGATTCCCTTGCATGCATTCTTTAACACCCTCGCCCATTAAACTTAGATTCCCTTGCATGCATTCTTTAACACCCTCACTCATTAAGCTTAGATTACCTTGCATGCATTCTTTAACACCCTCACTCATTAAGCTTAGATTCCCTTGCATGCATTCTTTAAAACCCTCACTCATTAAGCTTAGATTCCCTTGCATGCATTCTTTAACACCCTCACTCATTAAGCTTAGATTCCCTTGCATGCATTCTTTAACACCCTCACTCATTAAGTTTAGATTCCCTTGCATGCATTCTTTAACACCCTCACTCATTAAGCTTAGATTCCCTTGCATGCATTCTTTAACACCCTCACTCATTAAGCTTAGATTCCCTTGCATGCATTCTTTAACACCCTCGCCCATTAAACTTAGATTCCCTTGCATGCATTCTTTAACACCCTCACTCATTAAGCTTAGATTCCCTTGCATGCATTCTTTAACACCCTCACTCATTAAGTTTAGATTCCCTTGCATGCATTCTTTAACACCCTCACTCATTAAGCTTAGATTCCCTTGCATGGCATTCTTTAACACCCTCGCCCATTAAACTTAGCAAAACAGATACCTTTTCAGAAAAGGAAGCTAATCGCAACAAATCAAATTATAGAAAAAACTTCTAAATGGATTTGAATCAAAAATGGATTGTTGCCGGGGTTTTTCCACCTGGTGCATTGTATTATGATTGAATCGATAGGTCAGTCAGGGGTTGTCTCTGCAGTCTCCATCCTGTATACTATCAACAAAAGCACTGTATTGCAACACAGGGAGTGTTTTGTCTGTGGCTAATGCAATTTGGTCTACTGTGGCTTAGTTAGTGGTGTTGAAATTCACTATCTAAAAAGCAAGTGAGCGTTTTTTTTAAATGGACTCTCTTAGTCTTTTCATCAGCCACACTGTGTCATTATGGAAATAATGATTCATATTTCCATGCGATTATTTGGCAAAGTTTGCTCTGTTAAAGGCAGTTAAAATGGCTCCAGATTCATGTTATACAATCTTATACATCACATTACACCCGTACCACCTCAGTACCATCGATAGGAGGAAAACATGACTTTATTCTATTTGCTGTCTATTGACATGCTAATTAGACACTCAACCATTCTGATGACATGGCTGTTTCTTTATTTAGTGGAACGCTTCATCCTTGAGAGTAATTTGCACCCTTACGATTCAAATCTAGAATCCATCCCTCCATTTTTTCCTTATTACTGTTGCTAACATTTTGATATACAGTACCAGTCAAAAGTTTGGACACACCTACTCATTCAAGGGGTTTTCTTTACTTTTACTGTTTTCTACATTGTAGAATAATAGTGAAGACATAAACTATGAAATAACACATATGGAATCATCTAGAAAGAAAAAAAGTATTAAACCAATCAAAATATATTTTATATTTGAGATTCTTCAAAGTAGCCACCCTTTGCCTTGTTGACAGCTCTGCACACTCTTGGCATTCTCTCAACCAGCTTCACCTGGAATGCTTTTCCAACAGTCTTAGAGGAGTTTTTTTGACCAAAAGTTTTGCAATGTTACGAAGATGGAAAAAATATGTCTTTGAAATGTTCTTAATATGTTAGTCGAAAGAGAGATCAGGGTCAGTATCTTCAAGATTAGTGAAGTACACTGAAAAATCAGAGTTTCCAGTTTAATACTGCAATTTTGCGTTACAGCAGAGATGCTGTAATATATTTTACAGTACTATTTTCCTTGCTGTAAAAACACATTACACATACCTGCTGTAAGTTTCCAGGGATGCTGTAATGTTTTACAGTGAGGAAAATAGTACTGTATATCATAGCATCTCTACTGTAAAGCAAATTACAGTATTAAGCTGGCAAAGCTGTACATTTAGTGTGAAATTCTCCCTGAAATCTAACCATACATCTAACCATACATTTGTACATAAAATACATAAAAATTGGTAACAACATGAACATCATAATTGACAATAGAAGTAACAACAGTTAACACATGCAACCAAATAAGAGCATCATTACACCAATAATCTAAAAACTATTGTGGGCCTGTTTGTGTGGAGTGTGGGTGAGAGAGAAAAAGAGGGAGATGGAGTTAAAATTGGGATTGTGAACAATCCTAGATCTATAATCACGGGCAACTCTATTTGGGGTAAGGGGTGGTGAAACACAACAGGGCAGGAGAGCATCCAGGAAAGAGAAGTCAACGCAGCATCAGGTGTTCCTCAAGAGGCTTCGTAACAATCCTCAGTCCTCCTCAGTACCTACAGCATACAGCGCGTTGTAAAAGTATTCATCCCCCTTGTTTTTCCTATTTCATTTCATGTAATGGACATACACAAAATAGTCCAAATTGGTGAAGTGAAATAAAAATAATAACATGTTTTAAAAAAATGGACAAAATAAAAAAGGGAAAAGTAGTACGTGCATATGTATCCCCTTTGCTATGAAGCCCCTAAATAAGATCTGGTGCAACCAATTACCTTCAGAAGTTATATAATTAGTTAAATAAAGTGCACTTGTTTGCCATCTAAGTGTCACATGATATGTCACATGATCACAGTGTATATATATATATGTATATATACCTGTTCTGAAAGGCCCAAGAGTCTGCAACACCACTAAGCAAGGGCCACCAAAGATAACCATGAAGGAGCTGCAAAGATCCACAGCGTTGATTGGAGTAATTGTCCATAGGACCACTTTAAGCCGCACACTCCACAGAGCCTTGTTTTACGGAAGAGTGGCCAGAATAAAGCCATTGCCAAAAGAAAAAAATAAGCAAACACATTTGGTGTTCGCCAAAAGGCATGTGGGAGAATCCCCAAACATTTGGAAAAAGGCACTCTGGTCAGATTCAGGTACTCTAACACCTCTCATCACCTCGAGAATACCATCCCATGTTTTTCATCTACAGGGACTGGGAAACTGGTCAGAATTGAAGGAATGATGGATGGTGCTAAATATAGGGAAATTCTTGAGGGTAATCTTTTTCAGTCTTCCTGAGATTTGAGACTGGGACGGAGGTTCACCTTCCAGCAGGACAATGACCCTAAGCATACTTCTAAAGCAATACTTGACTGGTTTAACCTGTGCAGGGCGCCAAATTCAAAACAAACAAAAATCTCATAATTAAAATTCCTCAAGCATACAAGTATTTTACACCATTTTAAAGATACAATTCTCATTATTCCAGCCACATTGTCTGATTTCAAAAAGGATTTACAGCGAAAGCACCACAAACGATTGTTAGGTCACCACCAAGCCACAGAAAAACACAGCCATTTTTTCCAGCCAAAGAGAGGAATCACAAAAATCAGAAATAGAGATAAAATGAATCACTAACCTTTGATGATCTTCATCAGATGACACTCGTAGTACTTCATGTTACACAATACATGTATGTTTTGTTTGATAAAGTTCATATTTATATAAAAAAATCAGAGTTTACATTGGCGCATTACGTTCAGTAGTTCTAAAACATGCGGTGATATTGCAGAGACCCACATAAATTTACAGAAATACTCATAATAAACATTGATAAAGATACGACTATTATACATGGAACTTTAGATAAACTTCTCCTTAATGCAACTGCTGTGTCAGATTTCAAAAAATCTTTACGGAGAAAGCAAACCATGCAATAATCTGAGTACAGCCTTTAGACAACAAAGCACCTAAAAAGATACCATTCAAACAGTTTTATAAACGTCAGAGTGTTTTCTATCCAATACTAACAATAATATGCATATATTAGCATCTGGGACATAGTAGGAGGCAGTTCACTCTGGGCACGCTATTCATCCAAAAGTGAAAAATGCTGCCCCCTATCCCAAAAAGGTTAAGGGGAAATATTTAAATGTATTGGAATGGCCTAGTCAAAGCCCAGATCTCAATCCAATAGAGAGTCTGTGGTATAACTTAAAGATTGCTGTACAACAGCGGAACCCATCCAACTTGAAGGAGCTGGAGCAGTTTTGCCTTGAGGAATGGGCAAAAAATCCCAGTGGTTAGATGTGCCAAGCTTATAGAGACATACCCCAAGAGACTTGCAGCTGTAATTTATGCAAAAGGTGGGTCTACAAAGTATTGACTTTGGAGGGGTGAATAGTTATGCATGCTCAAGTTCTCTGTTTTTTTGTCTTATTTCTTGTTTGTTTCACAATAAAAAATATTTTGCATCTTCAAAGTGGTAGGCATGTTGTGTAAATCAAATGATACAACCCACCAAAAAATCTATTTTAATTCCAGGTTGTAAGGCAACAAAATAGGAAAAATGCCAAGGGGGGTGAATTCTTTCGCAAGCCACTGTATATCAAATATAGTTTATATAATCAATTAAGTCATAATTGAGCAAATACAAATGCAACTGCCAGATACTTCATACTAGGGCTGGGCAATATATAGAATTCATTTGATGTTTTTGCTCTATATTCCAAATGCCTGCATTACAGAATCCAAGTTTTTGTTGTATCTTTCTTTTTATGAACATTGACGTTAGCTTGTTATCATGGTGTTTTTGATCTCGTCTCTTTCGCTCTTTCTATGCGGGGCTCCTTCCCAATTACACCAGAGATCTGTATATAATGAGGAGATGCTCATGTCTCCGTCCTAGCAATGAGAGTCATTGTTCCAAAATTGGGAAGGCAGGCGACAAGCTTAGGTTCAAAACAAACACATAGAAACGCATTTGGTTTATTTTGGACAAATTTTGCAGAGAGGGAAACCTCTCGCATGGCCTCTTTCTCCCAAGCCCCTCCCCCTACCACTCACAACAACAAAGATGAGAGATCACTTCTTCCTCTCTGACAAACGGTTTCAAATCGCAGTTTGGTCTAACAGAATGGGTCAAATGGACACCGAAACACATGGAGACATTATTTTACTGTAATAGAGGAGAAGTTAACTTTTTGAACCATACCCTGTTTGTTTCAACTCCAGAGCAGAGCAGACACTACTAAAATTGATGTACCAATGAGCATTCATGCTGGAAAATGAATGCTCAGTTTGTCGCATGCGCATTATGGTACCACGTATCGCTAGCAGCATTTTAGTCAAATACAGATTTTTATACTAGCTGTTTGGATGATTGTGTTTTATAAAGTGCAATAAACATTAAACTGTTATATAAGGAGTTGGCAACTCATTGACATTCTGCGAAATAAGGTAGGTCACTTGATTTCAACATCTGAACAAAGTGGACAGGCTAGCATGCTGTTCAAACAGTTGGAGACGGACAGAAAGTTGTGTTCATAACAATTCAACTGTTCTGCCTTGTTAGCTGAATTCAGAGCTTGTGAAATTATACCTAGAAATGTTCCCTACGCACAAAAAGCTTCTTTCTCTTTATTTTTTTGCACAAATTTGTTTACATCCCTGTTAGTGCGCATTTCTCCTTTGCCAAGATAATCCATCCACCTGACAGGTGTGACATATTAGGAAGCTGATTAAACAGCATGATCATTACACAGGTGCATGTCGTTTTAGAGAGTTTGGCAGTACGTCCAACCGGACTCACAACTGCAGGCCAAGTGTAACCACGCCATCCCAGCACCTCCACATCCGGCTTCTTCACCTGCAGGATCGTCTGAGACGAGCCACCCGGATAGCTGATGAAACTGTGGGTTTGCACAACAAAAGATTTTCTGTACAAACTGTCAGAACCCGTCTCAGGCAAGCTCATCTCCGTGCTTGTCAACCTCACCCGGGCCTTGACCTGACTGCAGTTCGGCACCATAACCGACTTCAGTGGGCAAATGCTCACTTTCGATGGCCACTGGCACGCTTGAGAAGTGTGCTCTTCACGGATAAATCCCAGTTTCAACTGTAGCAGATGGCAGACAGCAGCATGTATGGCGTCGTGCGGGCGAGTGGTTTCCTGATGTCAACGTTGTGAACAGAGTGCCCCATGGTGGCGGTGGGGTTATGATATGGGCAGGCATAAGTTATGAACAATGAACACAATTTAATTTTGTCAATGGCAATTTGAAAGCACAGAAATACCGTGACGAGATCCTGAGGCCCATTGTTGTGCCATTCATCCGCCGCCATCACCTCCTGTTTCAGTTCTTCCGTGGCCTGCATACTCACTAGACATGTCACCCATTGAGAATGATTGGGAAGCTCTGGGTCGACTTTCACGCCAGCGTGTTCCAGTTCCCACCTGTATCCAGCAACTTCTCACAGCCATTGAAGAGAAGTGAGACAACATTCCACAGCCTAATCAACTCTGTGTGAAGGAGATGTGTTGTGCTGCTTGAGGCAAATAGTTGTCACACTAGATATTGACTGGATTTCTGATCCACGCCTCTACTTTTTTTTAAAGGAATCTGTGAACAACAGATTCATATCTGTATCCCCAGTAATGGAAATCCATAGATTAGGGCCAAATTAATGTAGTTCAATTGATTTCCTTATGTGAACTGTAACTTTTATTCCGTATATTTATTTCTTAACATTTTGTTGTATTTTTCTTTCTTTTCTTGTCATGTTACAGTCTATCTAGGGACGGACACTGTAAATTAGGGACGGACACTGTAAATTAGCGCAAGCTAAAGTGTTCTGTTGCAATGCATCTTACTGTTGTAAATTGCAATGTCAATGTTATTGATTAACGGAGCAAAGTGCAGCGAGATCCTTGATGAAAACTTGCTCCAGAACGCTCAGGTTCACCTTCCAAGGTTCACCTTCCAACATGACAACGACGCTTAGCACACAGCCAAGACAACATCAGGAGTGACTTTGGGACAAGTCTCTGAATGTCCTTGAGTGGCCCAGCCAAAGCCCGAACTTGAACCCGATCAAACTTCTCTGGAAAGATCTGAAAACAGCTGTGCAGCGACGCTCCCCATCAAACCCGGCAGATCTTGAGAGAATCTGCAGAGAAGAATGGGAGAAACTCCCCAAATATAGGTGTGCCAGGCTTGTAGCATCATACCCAAGAAGACTAGGCTTTAATTGCTGCCAAAGGTGCCTTTAACAAAGTACTGAGCAAAGGTTCTGCATATTTATGTAAATGTGATATTTCATTTTTTTTGCGCAAGCTAAGGTGTTCTGGTGCAATGCATCTTACTGTTGTAAATTGCAATGTCAATGTTACTGCATCTGTCCCTACTCAAATCAACTTTAATTATACACTGCTCAAAAATATAGGGAACACTAAAATAACACATCCTAGATCTGAATGAATGAAATATTTTTTCTTTACATAGTTGAATGTGCTGACAACAAAATCACACAAAAATGATCAATGGAAATCAAATTTATCAACCCATGGAGGTCTGGATTTGGAGTCACACTCAAAATTAAAGTGGAAAACCACACTACAGGCTGATCCAGCTTTGATGTAATGTCCTTAAAACAAGTCAAAATGAGGCTCTGTAGTGTGTGTGGCCTCCACGTGCCTGTATGACCTCCCTACAATGCCTGGGCATGCTCCTGATGAGGTGGTGGATGGTCTCCTGAGGGATCTCCTCCCAGACTTGGACTAAAGCATCCGCCAACTCCTGGACAGTCTGTGGTGCAAGATGGAGCGAGACATGATGTCCCAGATGTGCTCAATTGGATTCAGGTCTGGGGAACGGGCGGGCCAGTCCATAGCATCAATGCCTTCCTCTTGCAGGAACTGCTGACACACTCCAGCCACATGAGGTCTAGCATTGTCTTGCATTAGGAGGAACCCAGGGCCAACCGCACCAGCATATGGTCTCACAAGGGGTCTGAGAATCTCATCTCGGTACCTAATGGCAGTCAGGCTACCTCTGGCGAGCACATGGAGGGCTGTGCGGCCCCCCAAAGAAATGCCACCCCATACCATGACTGACCCACAGCCAAACCGGTCATGCTGGAGGATGTTGCAGGCAGCAGAACGTTCTCCACGGCGTCTCCAGATTCTGTCATGTATGTCACAGTGTGAACAAAGTGAACCTGCTTTCATCTGTGAAGAGCACAGGGCGCCAGTGGCGAATTTGCCAATCTTGGTGTTCTCTGGCAAATGCCAAATGTCCTGCACGGTGTTGGGCTGTAAGCACAACCCCCACCTGTGGACGCAGTGCCCTCATACCACCCTCATGGAGTGGTGGCCTGCTGGAGGTCATTTTGCAGGGCTCTGGCATTACTCCTCCTGCTCCTCCTTGCACAAAGGCGGAGGTAGCGGTCCTGCTGCTGGGTTGTTGCCCTCCTACGGCCTCCTCCACGTCTCCTGATGTGCTGGCCTGTCTCCTGGTAGCGCCTCCATGCTCTGGACACTACGCTGACAGACACAGCAAACCTTCTTGCCACAGCTCGCATTGATGTGCCATCCTGGATTAGTTGCACTACCTGAGCCACTTGTGTGGGTTGTAGACTCCGTCTCACGCTACCACTAGAGTGAAAGCACCGCCAGCATTCAAGTAACCAAAACATCAGCCAGGAAGCATAGGAACTGAGAAGTGGTCTGTGGTCACCACCTGCAGAACCACTCTTTTTTTGGGTTTGTCTTGCTAATTGCCTAAAATTTCCACCTGTTGTCTATTCCATTTGCACAACAGCATGAACAATGTATTGTCAATCAGTGTTGCTTCCTAAGTGGACAGTTTGATTTCACAGAAGTGTGATTGACTTGGAGTTACATTGTGTTGTTTAAGTGTTCCCTTTATTTTTTTGAGCAGTGTATATAAATACTCTTTGTATTCCAGTTATCATTGGCCATACCTATCATAGCCCTTTTCTATCATGGGCCATTGTTGATGTTCTCCACTACATTCATGAGAAATGAGGGCAGGCCTCATTAGGAGGCAGTAGCTGTGGACAAGTTGGTGGGATGCACAGCTTGGAATAATCATCGCTCCCAACACTGATCCCCCTTGCAGAGTCAAGGATGTTTAGCGTTCATCTAGGCTAATGAAATGCAGAATACTAAAGGACCTGCGAGCGGCTCCTGGTACATAGACTCTGCACCCAGAACAGAATCGGCAGCCGTTGCGCATGCAGGTCAC
This sequence comes from Oncorhynchus clarkii lewisi, assembly GCF_045791955.1. NCBI lineage: Eukaryota > Metazoa > Chordata > Actinopteri > Salmoniformes > Salmonidae > Oncorhynchus > Oncorhynchus clarkii. Next base: position 2,022,667 of record NC_092175.1, read on the forward strand.
ATACTAACCTCGTACCCTCCATACTAAAATCCCCCTCTTTTTCTTGCAGTAAAAAATGCATTGCATATTTTAGCGTATCATTTTCTTTTATGTAGACCCAACCAGAGCACCTTGCAGCTTTGTACATGAAAAAAAAAGAACACTTCTCCCACACTACAATAAACAGATTTAGAAGCTGGTCTATAACCGGAGTTAAAGTCCCAGGGGAGAAACTGATTCGTACTCTATGTGGCTTCAGCTTGCCATGAGAGGTTTGAGCCAGGCCTTTTCCCTAGACACAGACAAATGCGGATGGACAGAGATGTACACACACACCCTCACAACCACCATACACACAGACCTCCCTGCCCACGCCGCTCCCTGAGGTGCATGGTGGCTTCTCGCTACCGCTGAGTGACACAGTCAAGGTGTGCTCAATCTGAAGAAGGTCGCCCAGCAGCAGCCTCATCTCTTAGTCCCCCCTCCCCAGTCCTCTCGCACCCCCCTGGGAGAGACAGCGTCAATGGAGAACGCTGTCAGTGGTGTAACAGGATCGCCTAGGCCCAGCCGGGCCTCCCTGGGATGGAGGGAGGGAAAGAACACAACAGGAAAGTGTAGCTGGGGATACTTTGAGTTCCGACTTTTCGGCTTGAGATCTGATCCCCCCCAGAGCTAATGCCTAGGCTTTAACTCGAAGGGCATCTAGTGTTGAGTCACACACACTTCATACCCGTTTGGTTATACCTACATAGGAATGCAATAGACACCTGCAGGGTACTTTAGTTTTTTTTTGCATGTTCATTCCCAAGTGTGTTTTCCTGTAAAGCCAGCCTGTTTTTGTTTATGGTAATAGTGTAGCTGATAAGGTCTTATTGCTATCTCAGATTTGCTATTAGTTTTTTTATGTGGGTGAACCGACAATCTGCTTGGTCTAATTCATTTAGAGGCTTTTCTGATTGGTTGCTTTCATGCCATTAACCCCTGATACCAGGGATGCACTTAATGTGTACCAAGACAGGTATGAAAGTATACCAATACTGGCAGAGCATGGAAAGAGCAAGAGTGTCTGGTTTTGAACCAACCTGAAACTTTAGATGTGAGAATTTGCATCAATAGATGGGCAAAATGAATTTATTCACCATTGTTTTCAGGAATCGATAAAAACCGAAGCCACACTTTTTTTGGCATATGATCCTTGAATAATACCTGGATGAAGGCCCAAGGAGGATTAAGCACAAAGTGGTTAAGCGTGGAAAGGTCATAGGAAAGGCTCGTCAAGGAGACAGTTGGTGTCAGCCATGGGATCTCAAGCGAGGGGGGTGGTGGTGGGGAAGGGTGGGTTGGTAAAGCTAGTGCCAATGTCCGCTATGGTAATGAGCAAGAGAACCCCTCTTGGCGGGCACATTCAAGGCCGACTGGCAGTCGCAATTAAATGCGACGAGGAGGTGTAGCCCCGCAATCAGCCACCTCGCCAGTCTCCGAATGTAAATAAAAATGGGCCCAGTCAAATTAGCCTTGCCAGCAGCTCGCCCGTTAAACCTGTCTCCGTAATGAGAGAACTGTGGCATTTCAGCACACCTCCAAACCCATCCTGGTCTCATTCAGAGAAGCAACAAGCGCTGGTGTGTGTCTTGTCAAGATATTATAAATAGCGCTGAGGACTTCAGCGGCTTTGCTCGCAGGACCAAGATGTGTGGCAGAGAGAGAGAGAAATAGAGGGAAAGATGGTTGCTGGGTCCTATCAGACATATTTTATTATCCTCTTTGTCTTGCTCAATATCCACTCTCCCATCATTTTATGTTTGTCTCTTGTTTTTCCCCACATTTTTGTCATATGCCTTCCTCATGCACTTTTTCATTCACCTTTGGCCACCTCCCTCCCCTTTCACCCTCTTCTCTCTCACCCTTCTCCCCTCTCTTCCCTTTACCCCTTGCACTTACCCCTCTCTAGCCCCTGTACCTCTCTTATCTCTTTCCCCTCTCTCTCTTCTCTCCCTCGTTCACCTGGTCACCCTCAGGGCCAGAGGAGAAGAGAGAGAGCACGACTCCTGTTCTGTATTCTTGACGAGCCCACCTCCTAAAGAATACCCCTGAATGCTCATTGCTGGCCACACACAGACACACAAGCACAGCTGCTGTCAGATAAATTACTTGGTGAGTGAGAACCAAACCATGTAGAGGAACCACTGGAGCTGACACACCACTGCTCACAGTGTCCACTCCCCCCTTCTCTCTCGCTCTCAGATATAACTGTCTTGATGACAGCTACTTCCCCTATTATTTACATTCCATGGGATGGGGTACAAAAACATTACGGGTGCCCTGGACATATTGGTAACAGGGTAAGGTACTAGATATCCAATATAAGGATGTGTGTGGATGGAATGGTGATGGAAGGCACTATACATTCATTCATAATGCATTAGACACAGCAGTCTATAGTGTTTATCTGAAATTCTCAACTATGTGTTTCTTTTCTTACAGCTATCTGCCTTGGTTTGAGGTGTTCTACAAGTTTCTCAATATCCTGGCTGACTACACAATCAAAGGCCAGGTCAGTGTGGACAAGATGCCGCCGACATACATGGTTGCCCAGTTCCCAGTTTGCAGTATTTTTTTTATTTCTTACATTATTTGCTCAGAATGTTTTTTGCATCATTACCTACAGCTGCAAATAAGTGGACAGTTTGATTTCACAGAAGTGTGATTGACTTGGAGTTACATTGTGTTGTTTAAGTGTTCCCTTTATTTTTTTGAGCAGTGTATATAAATACTCTTTGTATTCCAGTTATCATTGGCCATACCTATCATAGCCCTTTTCTATCATGGGCCATTGTTGATGTTCTCCACTACATTCATGAGAAATGAGGGCAGGCCTCATTAGGAGGCAGTAGCTGTGGACAAGTTGGTGGGATGCACAGCTTGGAATAATCATCGCTCCCAACACTGATCCCCCTTGCAGAGTCAAGGATGTTTAGCGTTCATCTAGGCTAATGAAATGCAGAATACTAAAGGACCTGCGAGCGGCTCCTGGTACATAGACTCTGCACCCAGAACAGAATCGGCAGCCGTTGCGCATGCAGGTCACATACTAACCTCGTACCCTCCATACTAAAATCCCCCTCTTTTTCTTGCAGTAAAAACTATCTGCTATCTGCTATCTGCTTGGTCTAATTCATTTAGAGGCTTTTCTGATTGGTTGCTTTCATGCCATTAACCCCTGATACCAGGGATGCACTTAATGTGTACCAAGACAGGTATGAAAGTATACCAATACTGGCAGAGCATGGAAAGAGCAAGAGTGTCTGGTTTTGAACCAACCTGAAACTTTAGATGTGAGAATTTGCATCAATAGATGGGCAAAATGAATTTATTCACCATTGTTTTCAGGAATCGATAAAAACCGAAGCCACACTTTTTTTGGCATATGATCCTTGAATAATACCTGGATGAAGGCCCAAGGAGGATTAAGCACAAAGTGGTTAAGCGTGGAAAGGTCATAGGAAAGGCTCGTCAAGGAGACAGTTGGTGTCAGCCATGGGATCTCAAGCGAGGGGGGTGGTGGTGGGGAAGGGTGGGTTGGTAAAGCTAGTGCCAATGTCCGCTATGGTAATGAGCAAGAGAACCCCTCTTGGCGGGCACATTCAAGGCCGACTGGCAGTCGCAATTAAATGCGACGAGGAGGTGTAGCCCCGCAATCAGCCACCTCGCCAGTCTCCGAATGTAAATAAAAATGGGCCCAGTCAAATTAGCCTTGCCAGCAGCTCGCCCGTTAAACCTGTCTCCGTAATGAGAGAACTGTGGCATTTCAGCACACCTCCAAACCCATCCTGGTCTCATTCAGAGAAGCAACAAGCGCTGGTGTGTGTCTTGTCAAGATATTATAAATAGCGCTGAGGACTTCAGCGGCTTTGCTCGCAGGACCAAGATGTGTGGCAGAGAGAGAGAGAAATAGAGGGAAAGATGGTTGCTGGGTCCTATCAGACATATTTTATTATCCTCTTTGTCTTGCTCAATATCCACTCTCCCATCATTTTATGTTTGTCTCTTGTTTTTCCCCACATTTTTGTCATATGCCTTCCTCATGCACTTTTTCATTCACCTTTGGCCACCTCCCTCCCCTTTCACCCTCTTCTCTCTCACCCTTCTCCCCTCTCTTCCCTTTACCCCTTGCACTTACCCCTCTCTAGCCCCTGTACCTCTCTTATCTCTTTCCCCTCTCTCTCTTCTCTCCCTCGTTCACCTGGTCACCCTCAGGGCCAGAGGAGAAGAGAGAGAGCACGACTCCTGTTCTGTATTCTTGACGAGCCCACCTCCTAAAGAATACCCCTGAATGCTCATTGCTGGCCACACACAGACACACAAGCACAGCTGCTGTCAGATAAATTACTTGGTGAGTGAGAACCAAACCATGTAGAGGAACCACTGGAGCTGACACACCACTGCTCACAGTGTCCACTCCCCCCTTCTCTCTCGCTCTCAGATATAACTGTCTTGATGACAGCTACTTCCCCTATTATTTACATTCCATGGGATGGGGTACAAAAACATTACGGGTGCCCTGGACATATTGGTAACAGGGTAAGGTACTAGATATCCAATATAAGGATGTGTGTGGATGGAATGGTGATGGAAGGCACTATACATTCATTCATAATGCATTAGACACAGCAGTCTATAGTGTTTATCTGAAATTCTCAACTATGTGTTTCTTTTCTTACAGCTATCTGCCTTGGTTTGAGGTGTTCTACAAGTTTCTCAATATCCTGGCTGACTACACAATCAAAGGCCAGGTCAGTGTGGACAAGATGCCGCCGACATACATGGTTGCCCAGTTCCCAGTTTGCAGTATTTTTTTTATTTCTTACATTATTTGCTCAGAATGTTTTTTGCATCATTACCTACAGCTGCAAATAACTGTGGGATATTAGATCGGCGGTCACTAACCAGCATTTCGACCAGAAATTAAACTTTTCTGAATTGGATCCTTTGTCCGTACCCACAGAGGAATTTCCACTCATCCCAGTGGCTACTCCTAGATGCCGCCGATGGAGAAGAGGAATACGGAGTGGGCCTTTAGTCCGACTCAGGAGGCATGCATGCCACCCACCGCTTATGAGTATATTACTCGTTAATGTTCAGTCCCTGGACATACTCTGATTCAGGGAATCATGGTTCTCTCCAGATGTATTGTCCCTGTCCATACAGCCAATGGTATTCTCCGTACATCGCACGGACAGGGAGAAAGTACTCTCCAGGAAAAAGAAAGGTGGAGGTGGATGTTGTATGATTAACCATTCATGGTGTAATTGTGGTAATGTATAGGAACTCAAATCCTTTTGTTCTCCGACTCTGGAATACCTCACTATGAAATACCTCTCGCATTGCTTCCCGACATAATTATCTTTGGTCATCGTCACGGATGTGTATATTCCCCCTCAAGCAGACACTGTGATGGCTCTCAAGGAACTACACTGGACACTGGAAACCGCTTATCCTGAGGCGGCATTTATTGTAGCTGGGAACTTTAATAAAGCAAATCTGAGGAAAACATTACCAAAGTTTTGTCAACACTTCACCTGCGCTAGTTGCTTATCAAGAATGTGGACCATTGCTACTCCCCCTTCCGCTACAAGGCCTTCCCCTTCCCTCCCTTCGGCAAATCAGTATCACACCTCCATTCTGCTGCTTCTTTCCTATAGGTAGAAACTTAAACAGGAAGTACCCGCGATGAGGACTGTTCAACATTGGTCTGACCAATCAGAATCTATGCTTCAAGATTATTTTGATCACGCGGACTGGGGTATATTCCAATTTTCCTCTTTAATAATGTTTCCATACTGTTTTACCCACTTCATATTTATATACTGTATTCTAGTCAAGGCTCAGCTTACAGTGTATTTGGAAAGTATCCAGACCCCTTGATGTTTTCCACATTTTGATACGTTACAGCATTATTTTAAAATGTATGAAATGTTATTTTTTTCCTCAGCAATCTACACACAACACCCATAATGGCAAAGAGAAAGCAGATATATATTTTTTTTAATTCAAATGTATTAAAAATAAGAAACGAACACCTTATTTACGTATGTATTCAGACCCTTTGCTATGAGACTCGAAATTGAGCTGGTTTCTGCAGCATTGAAGGTCCCCACGAACACAGTGGCCTCCATCATTCTTAAATGGAAGAACTTTGGAACCATCAAGAATCTTCCTAGAGCTGGCCTCCCGGCCAAGCTGAGGAATTTGGGAGAAGGGCTTTGGTCAGGGAGGTGACTAAGAACTCGATGGAGTTCCTCTGTTGAGATGGGATAACTTTTCAGGACAACCATCTCACGCCCAATTTTTCAGTTTTTGATTTGTTAAAAAAGTTTGAAATATCCAATAAATGTCGTTCCACTTCATGATTGTGTCCCACTTGTTGTTGATTCTTCACAAAAAAATACAGTTTTATATCTTTATATTTGAAGCCTGAAATGTGGCAAAAGGTCGCAAAGTTCAAGGGGGCTGAATACTTTCGCAAGGCACTGTATACTGTCCATAATGTCTATACACGTCATCATATACATATATATTTATTTTCCGGGCTCTGACATTGCTTGTTCTAATGTTTCTTAATTTCTTAATTCCTTTATTTATATTTTTTGCATTTGCGTGTATTGTTTTGTATTCCTAGTTATTCCTGCACTGTTGGAACATAAGCATTTTCCTACACCTGCGATAACATCTGCAAAATATGTGTGCACGACCAATATAAATGTATTTGATTTGTTTTCAATTATAGTGATAATTGTGGCTCGGGTGAACCCGTTGATGGTAATCGATCACAACTGTTGATGTAAAAGGGGCTTTATAAAATATATTTGATTGAGTTAGGTAGAGAGGAGATTCAGCCTTAATTCAAAATGGATTAAATATTTTAAAAATCTCACCCATTTACACACAATACCCCATAATGACAAAGTGGAAATATTTTTTGAAATCTTTGCAAATTTATTGAGAATAAAATATTGAAATATCTCATTTACACAAGTATTCACACCCCTGATTCAATACTTTATAGAAGCGCCTTTGGCAGTGATTACAGCTGTTAGTCTTTCTGGGTAAGTCTCTAAGAGTTTTCCACACCTGGATTGTGCAACATTTGCCCATTATTGTTTTCAAAATTCTTTATGTTCTGTCAAATCGGTTGTTGGTCATTGCTAGACAACCATTTTCAGGTGTTGCCATAGCTTTTCAAGAAGATTAAAGTCAAAACTGTACTCGAACATTCACTGTCTTCTTGGTAAGGAACTTCATTGTAAATTTGGCCTTGTGTTTTAGGTTATTATCCTGATGAAAGGTGAATTAATCTCCCAGTGTCTGGTGTAAAACACTGAAACAGGTTTTCCTCTAGGATTTTGCCTGTGCTAAGCACCATTCCATACATTCTTTGGTTCTGAAACACTCCTCAGTCCTTAACGATTACAAGCATACCCAAACATGATGCAGACCACCACTATGATTGAAAATATGGAGAGTGGTACTCTGTAATGTGTTCTATTGGATTTGCCCGAAACACATTACTTTGTATTCAGGACAAAAATGTAATTGCTTTGCCACATTTCTTGCATTATTACTTTAGTGTCTTGTTGCAAATATATTTGTATTCCGTACAGGCTTCCTTCTTTCTTTCCCTCTGTCAATTAGGTTAGTATTTTGGAGTAAATACAATGTTGTTGATCCTTCCTCAGTTTTCTTCTATCGCAGCCATTAAACTCTGTAACTGTTTTAAAGTCACCATTGACCTCACGGTGAAATCCCTGAGCAGTTTCCTTGCTCTCCAGCAACGGAGTTAGGAAGGACAACTGTAACTTTTGTTATATCTGCTGTTTTATTTTTACCAATCTACCGTTAGGTACCCTTCTTTGGAAAACCTCCCTGGTCCATGTTGTTCAATCTGTTTGAAATTTACGGCTTGACTGCAGGACCTTACAGATAATTGTATGTGTGGGGTACAGAGATTCAAAAATCATGTTAAACACTATTGCACACAGAGTCCATGCAACTTATTACGTGACTTGTTAAGCAAATGTTTACTCCTGAACTTTTGGGGACCCCCGAGTGGCGCAGCGTTCTAAGGCAGTGCTAGAGTCGTCACTACAGACCCTGGTTTGATTCCAGGCTGTATCACAACCAACCGTGATTGGGAGTCCCATAGGGCAGCGCACAATTGGCCTGGGTTAGCGTTTGGCCGTGGTAAGCCGTCATTGTAAATAAGAATTTGTTCTTAATTGGCTTGCCTAGTTAAATAAAGTTTAAATAAAATACATTTAAAAAGTGTTTAGGCTTGCCATAACAAAGGGTTTTAATACTTATTGACTAAAGACATTTCAAAACATTAAATATCTATATCAATATCATATCTAAACATAAAAAAAAAATGTAATTCCACTTTGACATTATGGGGTATTGTGTGAAGGTGGAAAAAGTCATGTGAAATGTGGAAAAAGTCAAGGGGTATGAATACTTTTTGAAGGTAGGTAGAGGCAGACAGAGATTTTCACTGCAGGAGACTGTCACCTTTCTTTGTCTTTGCCTGTGTTTTTGGTGGCAGCCAATCCCATCTAATATTAAGGTGGTGTCCCCTCTGTCAGAGCTGCCACCCTACTGACAAACATCTCTCACCCACTCTATTTTGGCAACAGCTTTGTTCCTAATCTTTTCTTTTTCTTTTCCTCTTTTGAAAAGAAAAGAGATTGATTGACATTTAACTCTCATTTCCCCTGCAACTCTGTTTACTGTAAAACTATAATAATAATAAAATATTATTATTACTACTCAACATATGAATAAGACATGTAATTCAGGTTTACAATCAAGTGGAGCTTAATGGTAGGAACTCCGGTATTTTTCGTAATGCATTCAGAGCACTTTGGCGAACAGCTGTTCAGTCCTCAGCCTTGCAGTATTGTTGTTTATGTTTCTAATTCGCTGTGCTCTCAGCACCCAGACAAAGCCCTATACCTGGGAGATGGTGAACAGAGAGTATACTGTGGGATAATAATTATTCCAGACATCACACATTTGTCTAAGTGATCCATATCAAAAAGTATTTGGTTTTTGTTTAGCCATTAACAGGATAAAGAGACATTTTGTTGTAAACTGGGAGTATGTTGTAAAATTGGATACCATGGGCCAGGGATGGCCAACTGGCGGCCTGTGGCCCTCATTTTGTAGGCCCATGGATGAATTTCCCAAAACTGTTAAATAAAGAAAGAGAACTCAGTCGGAGTCTCAAGTTGATGTTGAGAGTTAGAATAGTCGAATAAACAAGGTGAAATTTTGGAATGTGGTTGTGTATCTGCAGTTTTTCTTTGTTATATCAGTCACTGACAGTCACTCAATTAGTCAGCTAAAAAAAAATTGATCGACAAGTTAGTCTAGCCAGCTGTAGTAATCATTGTCAAATTACCAACTGGGGTAATCATGCCAAATAATGTCCCCCAGCCAGAAAGTGTCCCCCTCTGCATCACAATGGGATTCGATACAATATTAGCGTCCGTCGCTCTATCAACGGTATGATGACCTAATGTGTTGAATTTTGGTGATCATTACAGCCTTAATGACTTTCTTTTCATCTCCGCTATGTTAAACAAAGCAGATTTCCGCGATAATAAGAATAAACATTACTTCAAAACACTTTTGGGTTCCTTGTTAACATTTCAACAACATGAAATCAATATCTTAAACGTTGCTATGTTTCGGAAATAGCAAAGAAAACGTGTAATCTGCCTGACACATTAAAGTTTCTTACCTTACAGATCACAAAGTCAGCTAATTTCCACTCTATTCATATGCAAATCCGTTTGAGTCATACACTGGCTTGTCTTGCTGTCATGTTTATATCTTAACCTGCACTTTCCTTGTTGTTTTTAAAGTATTATTTCAATAGTCCTCTATTATGATTCATTTTGTTCTATCTCACATAGCTCATTAGTACACCCCTGTGGTTGAATATATATGATTCATTTTGTTCTATCTCACATAGCTCATTAGTACACCCCTGTGGTTGAATATATATTATTAATTTTGTTCTATCTCACATAGCTCATTAGTACACCCCTGTGGTTGAATATATATTATTAATTTTGTTCTATCTCACATAGCTCATTAGTACACCCCTGTGGTTGAATATATATATGATTCATTTTGTTCTATCTCACATAGCTCATTAGTACACCCCTGTGGTTGAATATATATATGATTCATTTTGTTCTATCTCACATAGCTCATTAGTACACCCCTGTGGTTGAATATATATATGATTCATTTTGTTCTATCTCACATAGCTCATTAGTACACCCCTGTGGTTGAATATATATTATTAATTTTGTTCTATCTCACATAGCTCATTAGTACACCCCTGTGGTTGAATATATATATGATTCATTTTGTTCTATCTCACATAGCTCATTAGTACACCCCTGTGGTTGAATATATATTTGATTCATTTTGTTCTATCTCACATAGCTCATTAGTACACCCCTGTGGTTGAATATATATATGATTCATTTTGTTCTATCTCACATAGCTCATTAGTACACCCCTGTGGTTGAATATATATATGATTCATTTTGTTCTATCTCACATAGCTCATTAGTACACCCCTGTGGTTGAATATATATTATTAATTTTGTTCTATCTCACATAGCTCATTAGTACACCCCTGTGGTTGAATATATATTTGATTCATTTTGTTCTATCTCACATAGCTCATTAGTACACCCCTGTGGTTGAATATATATGTACATATAGGTCCAAGGATACAACTATGAATCATGTTACATTAACAAATAGCATTTACTTTCACATATTTTTGTTGTACACTAACATGGCAATCAGTCTGCAATACTTAATTATAGTGTGTGTAATAGAAAGGTGTTTGCAGCGCTAGTGTTTTTAGTTCATCTGTGTAGCTCACATTATGTGCCCAGTATGATATGGCTAGCAAACTTTATTAGCAGATAATGACAACATTACAACGTTACAATAACAGTGGCTTTAGATGATGTAATGAGATGGAGGAGGGGATGGGATGAGTGGGCAGATTGTTGGGCAATCAGATGTGACTAGATGCAGAATTTTGTCTGGAGAGAAAGAGTTAAAGGATAAGGAGAGAGGGGAGAGGCAGAATCCAGAGATGGGTGTGGCTAGTTCTTCCTGTCACTTGTCCTTGACAGGCAGCCAGTCTTAGTCAGGGGTGGTCAGGGGTTAGTTGGAAGCCTTCTCACCACGTAAAGGTACAGGCCGATATATATACATCATTTTTTTTGATACATTGTTTTTTTTTTACCCAGTTTAATAAAGGCCTTTAACTTCTTATGGGCAGGTGGGGCTGTAGCGTCCCACCTGGCCAACATCCGGTGAAATTGCAGAGCGCCAAATTTAAACTACAGTATGATAAATACTTAACTTTCATAAAATCACAAGTCAGAAGTTTGCATACACTAAGTTGACTGTGCCTTTAAACAGCTTGGAACATTTTAGAAAATTATGTCATGGCTTTAGAAGCTTCGGATAGGCATATTGACATAATTTGAGTCAATTGGAGGTGTATCTGTGGATGTATTTCAAGGCCTACCTTCAAACTCAGTGCCTCTTTGCTTGACAACATGGGAAAATCAAAAGAAATCAACCAAGACCTCAGAAAAAATTGTAGACCTCCACAAGTCTGGTTCATCCATGGGAGCAATTTCCAAATGCCTGAAGGTACCACATTCATCTGTACAAACAATAGTACGTAGTAAGTATAAACACCATGGGACCACGCAGCCGTCATACCGCTCAGGAAGGAGACGTGTTCTGTCTCCTAGAGATGAACGTACTTTGGTGCGAAAAGTGCAAATCAATCCCAGAACAACAGCAAAGGACCTTGTAAAGATGCTGGAGGAAACGGGTACAAAATTATCTATATCCACAATTAAACAAGTCTTATATCTACATAACCTGAAAGGCCGCTCAGCAAAGAAGAAGCCACTGCTCCAAAACCGCCATTAAAAAGCCAGACTACAGTTTGCAACTGCACATGGGGACAAAGATCATACTTTTTGGAGAAATGTCCTCTGGTCTGATGAAAGAAAATGTGTGGGCAGTGCTGAAAAAGCGTGTGCGAGCAAGGAAGCCTACAAACCTGACTTAGTTACACTGGCTCTGTCAGGAGGAATGGGCCAAAATGATTGTGGTGCATTGTGTGAGATTGTACGTGTCTGTTTTTGTGTGTGTTTCAGGAGAGTCAGTGGCGAGAGCTCCTGAAGTCACTTTACACACTCCCCATCCCTGATCCTGGAGTGCCTGTCCAACTTAGCGTGGTAAGTCTTTGACCATGTCACTGTAGACCTCATGGCCATCTATCTAATCATGGTCAACTTACCAACTGGGGGGCCCCCATTAATTTTCTTAGCCACTCTCACTCAGATATCATATTCAAAACTGCAAACATTTCTCTCTACCCTATGGCAATGACATTTGCTGTGAAACTGCACTTCATCAGAGAAGCAACCAGGGGATGGAACTGAAATGATTTTCCAATCTCTCAGAACCATTATTTTTTTCTCCATAGCTCAAATCAAATCACATTTTATTGGTCACATGCATATGGTTAGCAGATGTTATTGTGAGTGTAGTGAAATGCTTGTGCTCATAGTTCCAACAGTGCAGCAATATCTAACAGGTAATATCTAACAATTCCACAACAAAAACCTAATACACCCACATTTAAATAAAGGAATGGAATGAGAATGTATAAATATATGGATGAGCAATGTCAGAGTGGCACAGGCTAAGATGGATAGTATAGAATACAGTATATACATATGAGATGAGTAATGTCAGAGTGGCACAGGCTAAGATGGATAGTATAGAATACAATATATACATATGAGATTAGTAATGTCAGAGTGGCATAAGCTAAGATGGATAGTATAGAATACAGTATATACATATGAGATGAGTAATGCAACAAATGTAAACATTATTCAAGTGACTAGTGTTCCATTTATTAAAGTGGCCAGTTATTTCAAGTCTGTATATAAGCAGCAGCCTCTAGTGCTAGTGATGGCTTTTTAACAGTCTGATGGCCTTGAGATAGAAACTTTTTTTCAGTCTCTCGGCCCCAACTTTGATGTGCCTGTTCTGGATTATAGCAGCGTGAACAGGCAGTGGCTTGTGTGGTTGTTGTCTTTGATTATCTTTTTGGCCTTCCTGTGACATCGGGTGCTGTAGGTGTTCTGGAGGCCAGGTAGTTTACCCCCGATGATGCGTTGTGCAGACCGCACCGCCCTCTGGAGAGCCTTACGGTTGAGGGCGATGCAGTTGCCGTACCAAGCGGTGGTACAGCCCGACAGGATGCTCTCAGTTGTGCATCTGTAAAAGTTTGAGGGTTTTAGTTGAAAAGCCAAATTCCCTCAGCCTCCTGAGGTTGAAGAGGCGGTGTTGCGTGGACCATTTCAGTTTGTTCGTGATATATATGCAGAGGAACTTCAAACTTTCACCTTCTCCACTGCTGTCCCATTGATGTGGATAGGGTGGTGCTCCCTCTGCTGTTTCCTGAAGTCCACGATCATCTCCTTTGTTTTGTTGACGTTGAGGGAGAGGTTATTTTCCTGACACCACACTCCAAGAACCCTCACCTCCTCCCTGTAGGCTGTCTCGTCGTTGTTGGTAATAAAGCACACTACTGTTGTGTCGTCTGCAAACTTGAGTTGGAGGCGTGCATGGCCACGCAGTCATTGGTGAACAGGGCGGGGTTGAGACCCAGGGCTTCAAGCTTAATGATGAGCTTGGAGGGTACTATGATGTTGAATGCTGAGCTATAGTCAATGAACAGCATTCTAACAATTCCTCTTGTCTGGATGGGATAGGGCAGTGTGCAGTGTGATGGCAATTGCATTGTCTGTGGACCTATTGGGGCGTTAAACAAATTGAAATGGGCCTAGGGTGGCAGGTAAGGTGGAGGTGATATGATCCTTGACTAGTCTCTCAAACACTTCATGAAGTGAGTGCAACGGGGCAATAGCCAGTCATTTAGTCCAGTTATCTTTGCATTCTTGCATACAGGAACAATAGTGGCCATCTTGAAACATGTGGGGACAGCCGACTGGGATAGGGAGAGATTGAATATGTCTTTTAACACACCGGCCAGCTGGTCTGTGCATGCTCTGAGGGCGCGGCTAGGGATGCTGACTGGGCCAGCAGCTTTGCGAGGGTAACACGTTTAAATGTCTTACTCACATTGGCGACGGAGAAGGAGAGCCCTCTGTCCTTGGTAGCGAGCCGCGTCGGTGGCACTGTGTTATCCTCAAAGCGGGCAAAGAACATGTTTAGCTTGTCTGGTAGCAAGATGTCTGTGTCTGCGACGTGGCTGGTTTTCCTTTTGTAGTCGTGATTGTTTGTAAACCCTGCCACATGTGTCGTGTCTGAGTCGTTGAATTGCGGCTCCACTTTGTCTTGATATTGACGTTTTACCTGTTTGATTGCCTTGTGTGTTTGATGGTTCGTTGGAAGGCGTTGCTCTACTCGTTTCTTGCTTTCAGTTCCGCTGTATCCACGCTGATTGGTGAAGTAATTTACTGTCGAGCTAATGAAAAAATAAGTTGATTTTAGAGGTTTAAAACCTCTTCAGTCTACCCCCTACTTTTTCGAACATTCTGTTAAAAATCGCGCAACATTTCAGCGTCCTGCTACTCATGCCAGGAATATAGTATATGCATATGATTAGTATGTGTGGATAGAAAACACTCTGAAGTTTCTAAAACTGGTTAAATAATGTCTGTGACTATAACAGAATGTGAACAGCAAGAGAAATCCCAAGAAAAACCTGGTCACAAAAACCACAGAAAAGTATTAATCCGCCAGTCTCTGAATTGTTTATTGCAAGCAAAAATATATAGCAGGGAGCTTGCAGTTCCTACAACTTCCACACGATGTCGCCAAAAACGTCATTTTCATTGACAAAAATCCTTTTTGTAATGACAAAAAGATCCTTTCATTTCGTCCAGCATACAGCAATCAATTTTGGAAGAGAGACAAAGGACATCGTTTTCTTGAGTAGCTGCTATTGAATACAGATCGCCCAGTGATCAATTTGATCGCTTATTACGTTTACAAATACCTAAAGTTGGGTTACAAAAGTAGGTTGAAGTGTTTTGTCAAATAATATAGGCAACTTATATAATTTTAAAAAATGACGTTGCGTGTTGGAAGGGAGCTTTTTTCCTGAACCAGACAGGCTATACAAATGGATATTTTGGGCATACATGGACGGATTTAATCGGGAAAAAGACCCAATTGTGATGTTTATGGAACATATAAGAGTGCCAACAAAGAATATCATCAAAGGTAATGAATGTTTTATATTTTATTTCTGCGTTTTGTGTAGCGCCGGCTACGCTAATTCTTTTGTTTACGTCCCCTTCGGGTATATTGGGGTGTTGCATGCTATCAGATAATAGCTTTTCATGCTTTCGCCGAAAAGCGTTTTAAAAATCTGACTTGTTGGCTAGATTCACAACGAGTGTAGCTTTAATTCAATACCCTGCATGTGTATTTTAATGAACGTTTGAGTTTTAACGAGTACATTTAGCATTTAGCGTAGCGCATTTGCATTTCCAGTTGTCTAGATGAGACATCTGCGTCTCAGGTAGGAGCAAGAAGTTAAACCTGTTATGACCTGGAAAATAATGTTCAGAACCAGTTTGTAACATTCTATTTTCATTAGCTCAACATTAAATTACTTCACAAATCAGTGCGGATAGAGTAGCTTGCCATGGAACTGGCAAGCTATAGTTGTTTTAGCCTATGCAGCCGGTAGTGCATGGATGCTATAGGCTGCCTAGGCTATAGTTCTTTACATGTGTGATAGACAGACAAGTGTAGGGCGCGAGATGCGACTGAAATTTTGCGGGTGGGGAGAGAGTGCAAGAGGGTGGAGAAGAAGGCTTGGTTTGACGTGCTGGTCCTTGTTATGAATTATACCTATGGAGGAGTGGCTTCTATGGAGTAACTTTGATTTGTCTTTGAACTTCCTGAGAGTTGGCTTAAGGTTGGACCAGAGCTAGCTAGCTAACAAGCTTGTGTGTGCAGAGCAGCTCCAGAATTAAAAACACTTCTTACCTTTTTGTAGTTAATAAATTCCATGTGAAACGTTGGATTACAACACAGAATGTCGCTGGAGGGAATAGCGGCCAGTTTACAGACCAATTGTGCAAGTACACCAGGAAGTACAAGTGATGCGCTCAATACACAAGTGGTCCGATGAAGCGGATGCTAAGCTACAGTTCTGTTTTTCTAGCACAGACTGGAATATGTTCCGTGATTCATCCAATGGCATTCAGTTGTTTACCACATCAGTCACCGGCTTCATTAATAAGGGCATCGACGACGCCGTCCCAACAGTGACTGTATGTACATATCCCAAACAGAAGCCATGGATTACAGGCAACATCCACACTGAGCTAAATGCTAGAGCTGCCATGTTCAAGTAGCGGGACACTAATCCGGAGCCTTGTAAGAAATCCTGCAACGCCTTCCAACGAACCATCAAACACGCAAAACGTAAACACAGGATCAAGATTGAATCCTACTACACCCGCTCTGAAGCTCGTTGGATGTGTCAGGGCTTGCAAACTAGTATGGATTACAAAAGGAAACCCAGACGCGAGCTGTCCAGTGACCCGAGCTTACCTGACAAGCTAAATACTGTTGATGCTTGCTTCGAGGCTAGCAATACTGAACCATGCGTGAGAGCACCAGCTGTTAGGAAAGACTTTGTGATCACACTCTCTGTACCCGATTTGAGTAAGACTTTTAACCTATCTGGTACCAGTGGGACGGTAGCATCCCACCTCGACAACAGCAAGTGAAATTGCAGGGCGCAAAATTCAAAACAACAGAAATCCCATATTTAAAATTCCTCAAACGTACAACTATTATACACCATTTTAAAGATAAACATCTTGTAGATCAAACCACAGTGTCCGATTTCAAAAAGGCTTTACGGCGAAAGCACACCACGCAATTATGTTAGGTCAGCACCTAGCCACAGAAAACAATACAGCCATTTTCCAGCCAAGGGCTTTAGTTCTATAAAGTTAATTTCTATGTCCAAAAATCTCAGTTGGAATTGGCGCGTTATGTACAGTAATCATTGTCTCAAACAAACATCCGGTGAAATTTCAGAGAGCCACATCAAATTACAGAAATACTCATCATAAACATTGATGAAAGTTTTATACATATGATTAACCTGTTTGGGGTAGGGGGCAGCATTTTCACTTTTGGATAAATAGCGTGCCCAAACTTAACTGCCCCCTGCTCTGTCCCAGATCCTAATATATGCATATCATTATTAGTATTGGATGGGAAACACTCTGAAGTTTCTAAAACTGTTTGAATCATGTCTGTGAGTATAACATAACTTATTTTGCAGGCGAAACCCCGAGGACAAACCATTGAGATTTTTATTTTTTTATTTTTCAATATGTTTTCATCGGGAATCCAGAATTCGAACTTTCCTGCAGTTCCTACCGCTTCCACTGGATGTCACCAGTTTGTAGAAATTGGCACTGAAGAAGTACCATAGCTCAGAATGAACGTCACTTCATGTGTACCTTTTGATAACCAGAAAAGTAGCGTCAGTTTGTTTTGCTCCTGTATTGAACACAGATCATCCCGTCTTCAATTTGATCGATTATATACGTTTAGAAATAACTAAAGTTGTATTACAAAAGTAGTTTGAAATGTTTTGGCAAAGTTTACAGGTAACTTTTGAGATATTTTGCAGCGACGTTACGTAAGTTGGAAGCGGTGTTTTTCTGGATCAAATGCGCCAAATAAATGGACATTTTGGATATATATCGACGGAATTAATCGAACAAAAGGACCATCTGTGATGTTTATGGGACAAAAAGGAGTGCCATCAAAAGAAGCTTGTCAAAGGTAAGGCATGATTTATATTGTATTTCTGCGTTTTGTGTCGCGCCTGCAGAGTTGAAATATGCCACTCTCATTGTTTACTGTTGTGCTATCATCAGATAATAGCATCTTATGCTTTCGCCGAAAAGCCTTTTTGAAATCTGACATGTCGGCTGGATTCACGAGTGTAGCTTTAATTTGCTATCTTGCATGTGTAATTTAATGAAAGTTAGAATTTTATAGAAATGTATTTTAATTTGGCGCTCTGCATTTTCCCTGGCTATTGGCCATGTGGGATGCAAGCGTCCCGCCTACCCCAGAGAGGTTAAAGATAAACGTCTTGTTAATCCAGCCGCTGTGTCAGGTTTCAAAAAGGCTTTACGGCGAAAGCACACCACTCGATTATGTTAGATCTGCGCCTAGCCACGGAAAACCTTACAGCCATTTTCCAACCAAGGAGAGGTGTCACAAAAGTCAGAAATAGCATTAAAATTAATCACTTACCTTTGATGGTCTTCATCTGGTGGCGCTCCCAGGTCTCTATGTTAGACAATAAATGTTAATTTTGTTCGATATTGTCCCTTTTTATGTCCAAAAACCTCAGTTTTGTTGGTGCGTTTAGTTCAGTAATCCAAATGCACAATGCTCGCTCTCAAAATCCACACAAAAAGTTTCAAAAGTACAATAAAAGTTTGCAGAAACATGTCAAACAATGTTTAAAATCAGGCCTCATGTTGTTTTTGTCATAAATAATCAATAACATTTCAACCGGACAAAAGCTTCGTCAATAGAAAAGGTAAACAAGAAATGCGCACTCCCGATTACGTGCTGGGCTCATGGCTGGAAATGTCCACTGTCCATTGAAAGTGCTGTATCTCCCTCATTTTTCAGAGTAAAAGCCTGAAACAATGCCTAAAGACTGGCCACATGTAGAAGAAGCCATAGAGATCGTGAACTGGGTCCTAAGTCTTTGTATGGTGGATAGGCTTTCAATGGAAAAACAGCCTTTCAAAAAAAATAATAGTACTTCCTGGAAGGATTTTCCTCAGGTTTTCGTCTGCCAGATCAGTTCCAGTGTTTTCTATCAAAATCCACTAATTGTATGGATATCCTAGCTTCTGGGCCTGAGTAGCAGGAAGTTTAATTTGGGCATGCTTTTCATATAAAATTCAGGTTAACATTCACAAGACTGCAGGGACAGATCGATTACCAAGATGCACTTAGAGCATGCACTGACTAGGTGGCAAGTGTCTTTACTGACATTTTCAACCTCTCCCTGATCCAGTCTGTAATACCTACTTCAAGCAGACCACCATAGCCCAAGAATTCCAAGCCATGACATTCTTTGAAAGGCTGGTCATGGCTCACATCAACACCATCCTCCCAGACACCCTGGACCCATTACAAGTCGCATACTGCCCCAACAGATCCACAAATTCAGTCTCTATTGCACTCCACACTTTCCTTTCCCATCTGGAGAAAATGAACACCTACGTGAGAATGCTGTTTATTGACTACAGCTCAGCGTTCAACATCATAGTGCCCTCCAAGCTCATCCCTAAGCAAAGGACTCTCTGATTGAACACACCCCCTCTGCAACTGTATCCTGGACTTCCTGACTGCCACCCTTAGGTGGTGAAGGTTGTCAACAACACATCCGCCATTCTGACCCTCAACACAGGGTGCATGTTTAGTCCCCTACTATACTCCCGACTGCGTGGCCGCTCATGACTCCAACACCATCATTAATTTTGCACGCCCAATTTTTCAGTTTTTGATTTGTTAAAAAAGTTTGAAATATCCAATAAATGTCGTTCCACTTCATGATTGTGTCCCACTTGTTGCTGATTCTTCACAAAAAAATACAGTTTTATATCTTTATGTTTGAAGCCTGAAATGTGGCAAACGGTCGCAAAGTTCAAGGGGGCCGAATACTTTCGCAAGGCACTGTATATATTATCACAGCTTGTGTGCAGTAAGGCAAGAAAGGCATGTCTGTTTTTTTGCCACTTTTTCAAATCATTGTCGCACACCTCATGTAGCTTAGCCCATAGGCCTATATGTTTTGATACGTTTTTTATCACAACTAAAGTGGGCAAATAACTTCTGAAAATTAAGCATATTAATCCACTTTACAACGGGTGTTGAGCCTATCTGGCATTTCAAGTTTAGGGAAGACAATTTCCTCCGTAAAAATGTACCTGTGGGCAAGCAGGAGACTGGGTTTCAAGTTTCCTACGGGGAGGAAGGAGTAGGTTGTCCTTGTAAATAAGAATGTGTTCTTAACTCACTTGCCTTGTTAAATAAATCCTATTGCTTCTAACTTCAATATGCTCTTTAAATAAATAAGACCTACACCACTTTTAACAGCACATTACTCAACACTAGTGAGACTCATGTCGCCAACGGTAGGCCTACAGTATATCGAAAAATATAATGTGACTCACCCCTAATATATACATATAGACGATTGGGGGATATTTCTGTAATTCATTGATATTTATACTCATAGTAATTTGTTATGGATCCATAACTAAATAAACATCTGCATTTTTATCATTATTATCATTATAATAATCATTATAAAGATGCCATTATTAGTTACATTGTTTTAGTTTGAACCTGCAGACTGGCACTAAGAACAGAACAGCAGGAACGTTTCACTAGTCAGCGCCATCATTAGTGCAATGCCCCTTAAAGTGTTGCCAGTGTGGCAGGGTAGGGGTCCACCCCCTCCCCCTTCCTCCTCTCCCCTTCCCAATGTGCTAGGTCGGTCTTCTGTGCGCGGCTTTGCGGCCCATCCCGTGCTCCCTGGCCTCGTGCCTTGAATCTTGCGCGCTTTCAGTGGATACAGCTGGAAAACTGCAAGGCTGTCCCATTGTGTGCCACTCGGGAGCCATGACCAATATGACCAATATATATTGTCCTGCTAATAACAGGGTTAATAATACACTGCTCAAAAAAATAAAGGGAACACTAAAATAACACATCCTAGATCTGAATGAATGAAATATTCTTATTAAATACTTGTTTCTTTACATAGTTGAATGTGCTGACAACAAAATCACACAAAAATGATCAATGGAAATCAAATGTATCAACCCTTGGAGGTCTGGATTTGGAGTCACACTCAAAATTAAAGTGCAAAACCACACTACAGGCTGATCCAACTTTGATGTAATGTCCTTAAAACAAGTCAAAATGAGGCTCAGTAGTGTGTGTGGCCTCCACGTGCCTGTATGACCTCCCTACAACACCTGGGCATGCTCTTGATGAGGTGGCGGATGGTCTCCTGAGGGATCTCCTCCCAGACCTGGACTAAAGCATCCGCCAACTCCTGGACAGTCTGTGGTGCAACATGGCGTTGGTGGATGGAGCGAGACATGATGTCCCAGATGTGCTCAATTGGATTCAGGTCTGGGGAACGGGCGGGCCAGTCCATAGCATCAATGCTTTCCTCTTGCAGGAACTGCTGACACACTCCAGCCACATGAGGTCTAGCATTGTCTTGCATTAGGAGGAACCCAGGCCAACCGCACCAGCATATGGTCTCACAAGGGGTCTGAGGATCTCATCTCGGTACCTAATGGCAGTCAGGCTACCTTTGGCGAGCACATGGAGGGCTGTGTGCAACAACCCACACCATGACTGACCCACCGCCAAACCGGTCATGCTGGAGGATGTTGCAGGCAGCAGAACATTCTCCACAGCGTCTCCAGACTCTGTCACGTCTGTCACATGTGCTCAGTGTGAACCTGCTTTCATCTGTGAAGAGCACAGGGCGCCAGTGGCAAATTTGCCAATCTTGGTGTTCTCTGGCAAATGCCAAACGTCCTGCACGGTGTTGGGCTGTAAGCACAACCCCCACCTGTGGACGTCGGGCCCTCATACCACCCTCATGGAGTCTGTTTCTGACCGTTTGATCAGACACATGCACATTTGTGGCCTGCTGGAGGTCATTTTGCAGGGCTCTGGTAGTGCTCCTCCTTCTCCTCCTTGCACAAAGGGGGAGGTAGCGATCCTGCTGCTGGGTTGTTGCCCTCCTACGGCCTCCTCCACATCTCCTGATGTACTGCCCTGTCTCCTGGTAGCGCCTCCATGCTCTGGACACTACGCTGACAGACACAGCAAACCCTTCTTGCCACAGCTTGCATTGATGTTCCATCCTGGATGAGCTGCACTACCTGAGCCAATTGTGTGGGTTGTAGACTCCGTCTCATGCTACCACTAGAGTGAAAGCACCGCCAGCATTCAAAAGTGACCAAAACATCAGCCAGGAAGCATAGGAACTGAGAAGTGGTCTGTGGTCACCACCTGCAGAACCACTCCTTTATTGGGGGTGTCTTGCTAATTGCCTATAATTTCCACCTGTTGTCTATTCCATTTGCACAACAGCATGTGAAATTTATTGTCAATCAGTGTTGCTTCCTAAGTGGACAGTTTGATTTCACAGAAGTGTGATTGACTTGGAGTTACATTGTGTTGTTTAATTAAGTGTTCCCTTTAATTTTTTGAGCAGTGTATATCTGTGAGAATATCCAAAGGGCTTTTATGTAATTCAAAATGAATAAGAAAAGTAATCACTTTGTTTAAAAAATAACAATAGTTTGGATATTTTGTTTTCAAACAATGTAAAATGAGCGAGAAAAGGGCCATTCTTGAACATGGGGTGAGACATTGTTACTAATTTCTAAATAAAGCCAGTTTGATATTTAGAATTATTTATGTTTTTAGAGGGAGACAAAACAAAAACCTACAGTCATCTCATGGGTCTCCCAATCAAGCCTGCCACGGGTATAGAACCAGCATCTGTAGCAACACAGCTTGTACTGCTATGCAGTGTCTTAGACCACTTAGGCGCTATATAACATGACCGGTCGGGGTGGCCTACAGTACTACAGTGAGAGAGCTAAAAGAATCCTAACAAAATAAAATAATATAAACCTTTGTGTAACAACAGTATTAGTAAGTAATAAGTTGTGCACAATTATCAGTTTCTATTTAGGTTTATGTCTCCCATTCATTGTCAGTTAGAGGAAGCATAATCATTTTTTCACCTTTATTTAACCAGGTAGGCAAGTTGAGAACAAGTTCTCATTTACAATTGCGACCTGGCCAAGATAAAGCAAAGCAGTTCGACACATACAACGACACAGAGTTACACATGGAGTAAAACAAACATACAGTCAATAATACAGTATAAACAAGTCTATATACGATGTGAGCAAATGAGATGAGATAAGGGAGGTAAAGGCAAAAAGGCCATGGTGGCAAAGTAAATACAATATAGCAAGTCAAATACTGGAATGGTAGATTTGCAATGGGAGAATGTGCAAAGTAGAAATAAAAATAATGGGGTACAAAGGAGCAAAATAAATAAATACATTAAATACAGTAGGGAAAGAGGTAGTTGTTTGGGCTAAATTATAGGTGGGCTATGTACAGGTGCAGTAATCTGTGAGCTGCTCTGACAGTTGGTGCTTAAAGCTAGTGAGGGAGATAAGTGTTTCCAGTTTCAGAGATTTTTGTAATTCGTTCCAGTCATTGGCAGCAGAGAACTGGAAGGAGAGGCGGCCAAAGAAAGAATTGGTTTTGGGGGTGACTGGAGAGATATACCTGCTGGAGCGTGTGCTACAGGTGGGAGATGCAATGGTGACCAGCGAGCTGAGATAAGGGGGGACTTTACCTAGCAGGGTCTTGTAGATGACATGGAGCCAGTGGGTTTGGCGACGAGTATGAAGCGAGGGCCAGCCAACGAGAGCGTACAGGTCGCAATGGTGGGTAGTATATGGGGCTTTGGTGACAAAACGGATTGCACTGTGATAGACTGCATCCAATTTGTTGAGTAGGGTATTGGAGGCTATTTTGTAAATGACATCGCCAAAGTCGAGGATTGGTAGGATGGTCAGTTTTACAAGGGTATGTTTGGCAGCATGAGTGAAGGATGCTTTGTTGTGAAATAGGAAGCCAATTCTAGATTTAACTTTGGATTGGAGATGTTTGATATGGGTCTGGAAGGAGAGTTTAAAGTCTAACCAGACACCTAAGTATTTGTAGTTGTCCACGTATTCTAAGTCAGAGCCGTCCAGAGTAATAATGTTGGACAGGCGGGTAGGTACAGGTAGAGATCGGTTGAAGAGCATGCATTTAGTTTTACTTGTATTTAAGAGCAATTGGAGGCCACGGAAGGAGAGTTGTATGGCATTGAAGCTTGCCTGGAGGGTTGTTAACACAGTGTCCAAAGAAGGGCCAGAAGTATACAGAATGGTGTCGTCTGCGTAGAGGTGGATCAGAGACTCACCAGCAGCAAGAGCGACCTCATTGATGTATACAGAGAAGAGAGTCGGTCCAAGAATTGAACCCTGTGGCACCCCCATAGAGACTGCCAGAGGTCCGGACAGCAGACCCTCCGATTTGACACACTGAACTCTATCAGAGAAGTAGTTGGTGAACCAGGCGAGGCAATCATTTGAGAAACCAAGGCTGTCGAGTCTGCCGATGAGGATGTGGTGATTGACAGAGTCGAAAGCCTTGGCCAGATCAATGAATACGGCTGCACAGTAATGTTTCTTATCGATGGCGGTTAAGATATCATTTAGGACCTTAAGCGTGGCTGAGGTGCACCCATGACCAGCTCTGAAACCAGATTGTATAGCAGAGAAGGTATGGTGAGATTCGAAATGGTCGGTAATCTGTTTGTTGACTTGGCTTTCGAAGACCTTAGAAAGGCATGGTAGGATAGATATAGGTCTGTAGCAGTTTGGGTCAAGAGTGTCCCCCCCTTTGAAGAGGGGGATGACCGCAGCTGCTTTCCAATCTTTGGGAATCTCAGACGACACGAAAGAGAGGTTGAACAGGCTAGTAATAGGGGTGGCAACAATTTTGGCAGATAATTTTAGAAAGAAAGGGTCCATATTGTCTAGCCCGGCTGATTTGTAGGGGTCCAGATTTTGCAGCTCATTCAGAACATCAGCTGAGCAGATTTGGGAGAAGGAGAAATGGGGAAGGCTTGGGCGAGTTGTTGTGGGGGGTGCAGTGCTGTTGACCGGGGTAGGAGTAGCCAGGTGGAAAGCATGGCCAGCCGTAGAAAAATGCTTATGAAATTCTCAATTATGGTGGATTTATCAGTGGTGACAGTGTTTCCTATCTTCAGTGCAGTGGGCAGCTGGGAGGAGGTGTTCTTATTCTCCATGGACTTTACAGTGTCCCAGAACTTTTTTGAGTTAGTGTTGCAGGAAGCAAATTTCTGCTTGAAAAAGCTGGCCTTGGCTTTTCTAACTGCCTGTGTATAATGGTTTCTAGCTTCTATGAACAGCTGCATATCACGGGGGCTGTTCGATGCTAATGCAGAACGCCATTGGATGTTTTTGTGTTGGTTAAGGGCAGTCAGGTCTGGGGAGAACCAAGGGCTATATATGTTCCTGGTTCTACATTTCTTGAATGGGGCATGTTTATTTAAGATGGTTAGGAAGGCATTTAAAAAAAATATCCAGGCATCCTCTACTGACGGGATGAGATCAATATCCTTCCAGGATACCCCGGCCAGGTCGATTAGAAAGGCCTGCTCGCTGAAGTGTTTCAGGGAGTGTTTTACAGTGATGAGTGGAGGTCGTTTGACCGCTGACCCATTACGGATGCAGGCAATGAGGCAGTGATCGCTGAGATCTTGGTTGAAAACAGCAGAGGTGTATTTAGAGGGCAAGTTGGTTAGGATGATATCTATGAGGGTGCCCGTGTTTAAGGCTTTGGGGAGGTACCTGGTAGGTTCATTGATAATTTGTGTGAGGTTGAGGGCATCAAGTTTAGATTGTAGGATGGCTGGGGTGTTAAGCATGTTCCAGTTTAGGTCGCCTAGCAGCACAAGCCCTGAAGATAGATGGGGGGCAATCAGTTCACATATGGTGTCCAGAGCACAGCTGGGGGCAGAGGGTGGTCTATAGCAGGCGGCAACGGTGAGAGACTTGTTTTTAGAGAGGTGGATTTTTAAAAGTAGAAGTTCAAATTGTTTGGGTACAGACCTGGATAGTAGGACAGAACTCTGCAGGCTATCTTTGCAGTAGATTGCAACACCACCCCCTTTGGCAGTTCTATCTTGTCTGAAAATGTTGTAGTTTGGAATTAAAATGTCTGCATTTTTGGTGGTCTTCCTAAGCCAGGATTCAGACACAGCTAGAACATCCGGGTTGGCAGAGTGTGCTAAAGCAGTGAATAGAACAAACTTAGGGAGGAGGCTTCTAATGTTAACATGCATGAAACCAAGGCTATTACAGTTACAGAAGTCGTCAAAAGAGAGCGCCTGGGGAATAGGAGTGGAGCTAGGCACTGCAGGGCCTGGATTCACCTCTACATCGCCAGATGAACTGAGTAGGAGTAGAATAAGGGTGCGGCTAAAAGCAATAAGAATTGGTCGTTTAGAATGTCTGGAACAGAGAGTAAAAGGAGGTTTCTGGGGGCGATAAAATAGCATCAAGGTATAATGTACAGACAAAGGTAAGGTAGGATGTGAATACAGTGGAGGTAAACCTAGGTATTGAGTGATGAAGAGAGAGATATTGTCTCTAGAAACATCATTGAAACCAGGAGATGTCATTGCATGTGTGGGTGGTGGAACTAATAGGTTGGATAAGGTATAATGAGCAGGACTAGAGGCTCTACAGTGAAATAAGCCAATAAACACAGCAATGGACAAGGCATATTGACATTAAGGAGAGGCATGCTCAGTCGAGTGATCAAAAGGGTCCAGTGAGTGGAGAGGTTGGTTGGGGGTCATGGCGATATAGACAGCTAAATCGGTAGCAAGCTAGCATAGGATGGAGGTCTGTTATTAGCCAACTCTTGCGTTCCGTCAGTAGATTAGTGGGTTTCCGTGTGGTAGAGGGGATTAATCCAAATCACACAACAACAACAAAAATAAAAACAATAGATATAGTTATAGAGGCCCAAGAAGAAAAATGAATAAACAAATAAAAATAAAATACAAATTGTCCGATTGTCTATTCAGATAGCAGCCGATAAGATAGCCAACGGCTAGCAGGCCGCAGATGGGCGCCCAGGCAACGTTGCGCCGGAGGAGCCAGCCGGACAATTCCCTCGGGTAGACAACGTCGGCAGTCCAGCCGTGAATGCCCGGTGGGGCTCCGCGTAGGCAGCAAAACGGGTCCGGATAGGTGACTGCAGCCCAGGAGTGATTGATGGAACTCTTCAGCTGGCTAGCTCCGGAACATTTGATGTTAGCTCCGGAATCGACGAAAGCCGATAGTCACACGGATAGCAGCTAGCTAGCTGCGAGATCCAGGCATGGACGTCCAGAGCCAGCGGCCGAAATCCAGGGACATGGAGAGAAAAATTGGTCCGATATGTTCCGCTCCGAGCCGCGCTGCGCTGCACCGCGCCGTACAAATCTGGCGATAGATTCTCGAGCCAAAGGACAGCCGATGACCACAAACCGTGGTCAGCTGAGTACCAACGATTAGCCAGTAAATAAGCTAACTAGCTTCTGAACTAGCCCCTGAACCAGCTTCAGAGTAGCTTCTTGGCTAGCTCCCGGCTAGCTTCTGGCTAATTTCTGGCTAGCCTCTCGGAGGATCACAGATCTGAGGTAAATAATAATTTTTTATATAAATATAAATTGGTGAAGCGGATTGCAGGAGAGTGTTCTGAAGATGAGTTTTTGGAAAATTAAAAATGTATGTGAAAAAAAAAAGTTGGAAATATATATATATACGGGACACGACAGGACGAGGACAAAAATACGTCTGAACTGCTATGCCATCTTGGGAGGACCCCTTGATACTGTATTACCTCAATTACCTCAACTACCTCTCACCCCTGCCCATTGACTCGGTACTGGTACTCCTCATTATTGTTGTATTGTGTTACCATTTCCTAGTTTTATATAGGAATTATTTATATTTTTATCTCTGACTGTTGAGAATGGGCTCGTATTTCGCTGTACCTGTTCTTTTTGGTGCATTTGAGCAATAACATTTGATTTGATTATTTTCCGGTTTTCGGTTCTGTTCCCTGAACTGGTTCCAACACTTCAGGGCCCTTGATACATCAAGATGCCAAAAGCCGTAGGGTCAGACTCGGTGGGCAGTGGATGAAAGTTCAAGTTATTTGAACTGAGTGCTGTGGTGATGTCCCAGAAGCGCTGCTTAAAAAACAATGGCTCATGGTCATGTGAAACCCCCATTAGGTAACACACAATACATATGCCTACAGTATGTTTGTTGGATTTAGCAGAATACATCAATGTATCACATCTCCTGTCCATAGCACTTGGGTCAGCGAGGTACAGCCTTATCCTTCATAGAGGAGGATGAGGTACAACACAGGCCATTCCTTTTAAAAGATTTTGAGGAATGCCTCAGGGCTCTGTGTTAAGACCCGTACTCAAAGTGTTTCACTGGAGATGGAGCGAGTCAGAGTTACACCTAAAAAAACAGACCGCCTCCAAGGGGAGGGATATAGAGGAAGTAATGACTGCATCACCTTCACTCTCAACTTTTCCCCTACTTCCAGAAAAATGAGATGGGTTTATTATCATACGTTGAGTCTCAAGGCACCACCTCACCTTCCCTTCCCTGTCTGTCATCTTCCCTGAGCTGTTACCATTGTTGAGAACGGGGTATTGTTCATTAGGCATCAAACGGAAGAAAATATATTGAAACAGGAAAACAAAAAAGGCAGTATGTTAGTTTTTTCAGTGTATGGAATGTCTATACAGTATTATTAATAATAATACATGGGACTTGAATTGCCTTTGAAAAAAAACCAGAGTATAAAACAAGAATAAGACAATAGAATGAATAAAAGCTACTTAAACTTTGGATAGGGCTGAGTAAGGGTGGGCTAAACTGAGGGGAGTGCCAGACTGAACAGATGTGTTAATCCTATTAGCGTATGTCTTTTGTCATGAACTGTGATGGCTTAAAATACCTTCATCTCTTCAATTTGACCTTTGACCCGCCATATTTCTTTGACCCTCTTAGCATTCCTACTTCACTGTGCCTGACACAAGGGAACTTCCCAGCATACCTGAAAGTGTGAGTATCTTCGGCCTTCACCCTACAGTTTCTGGTGTACATTCACAGCACAATCGGCACCACTGACAATATCCATTTGAGCTCATTGATGACATACCAAAATACATTACTCAATCTCATCTGATTTGATATGAGAGAACTCCCAGATTCACCCCCAAGGAGTTATCATTGTAGATCAAAACCATAACAAACCACACCAATGTTACTCCACTCTTCAATACCTCATTTGATTTCCCCGAATGCCCCTGGCATCCTTGGATAGTTAGTTTGCCGTTGGGGCAAATCAGAAAGCCCTTGCTAGACCTCTAAGGCTGTGAGCCCTCCCCAGCTACCCATCTCCCCATCTCTGGTGGGCCTTTAGAGAGACAGGCAGAACGCGGTGAAGGGAGAGCTTATATGTTAGCTTGTCTCTCTACTTTTGATATCCACGGCGTGATGGAGACAAGAAGGGAGCCGTCAGTGCAGTGCCTTTGAACTTGCCTGGTTACCCATCCACATGACTCTGGCAAAACTCCACACCCACACTGTTTCTTCTCCACGATAAGTCTGCATATAATCACCTCCCCAATGACATCTCAAATGCGAACACATTCAAACCGCTCTGATTGGACCGATAAACCGATTGATTTAGGCCAGAGCCTGAACACACGTGGGTGTTTCAGAAATAGTCATTGGCTTTGATACTCTGCTTGGTTAGAGACAATCCAATCACTGATGACTTATTTTGTACATCGCCCCTCACTTTGATGACGGCAGTCTCAGGCTGAATGTATGTAGCGATAGATAGAGCAACATAATTTAATTGTGTGCAGTATGAGTCGTCAGGCAACCTTTGAACCCCAGTAAGCAGGGGGAGGTGTCGGAGGAGGAGGAGGAGGCTGCAGTCTTCAGAAGTAATGGTTGTGAAGGATTGGAGAATGACAGACAGGCTCACACATACACACACCCCTGACTTCTACCTCAGCTTATTTCACCTCTGGTGGAATGCCTACATTTTTTCAAGCATTCCCAGATTTAAAGAGCATAAATGTATGTTTTTTACACTATTGTATTTAATTGTATTACACTCTGATGATCGCAATGAAAAGGTTGAATTGAAACGGGGATGCGTCTTCCTGTTACACTCTTCCTGTTACACATTCTTAACCTGTTATACTTATGTTATACCAATAAAAGCTATTGAATTGATGTTGATGCCTTGTACTATTCATGCACAGTCATTGGTCCTCCCTTGCCTTCATGACTAACCTATACCTTGTTTGGTTTTTGTTGTTTTTTTTGCCTTTTTTTTTTTTGCAGAGAAACCTAACAGAATATTTTGTAGCTGTAGATGTCAATAACATGCTCCATCTGTACGCTAGTATGCTTTATGAGCGTCGAATCCTCATCTGCTGTAGCAAACTAAGCACTGTAAGTACTGTAGATTCTTCCTTCCCCCCTCCTCTTCCTCCTTTCTCACTCCTCATCTCTCTCTATCTCTCCATGTATATCCACTTAGTAATGAAAGTGTCCTTTTTTCACAGGATTGGCTTGGTACTGTTGCAGACATGGTTGCACACCCAACTGTAATGATTTATTTGTATCCAGCAGAAATGTTTTAAGATATTGTTGATGTGTGTGTGGGAACCTGGGTGGGGAACCTGGGTGGGGAACCTGGGTGGGGAACCTGGGTGAGGAACCTGGGTGGGGAACCTGGGTGGGGAACTAGTGTATGTTTCAAAATTAAACTTTGAAAAATAGTTATGTGCTTTATTATGTTCTGTGGTGTTGTGGGTGATTGTCCTGTTTTGTACTTTCTCCTTCACAGTTAACGGCGTGTGTTCATGGGTCGGCGGCCATGATGTACCCCATGTATTGGCAACACGTTTACATTCCCGTCCTGCCTCAGCACCTTATAGACTACTGCTGGTGAGTAACCACAATGGTCCTCTGTAGCTCAGTTGATAGAGCATGACACTTGCAACACCAGGATATTGGGTTTGAATCATGGGACCACCCATTCATAATAAATGTATGGACATAAATTGGCACTATCAAAATGTACACTACATGAGCAAAAGTATGTGGATACCTGCTCGTCGAAAATCTAATTTCAAAATCATTGGCATTAATGTGGAGCTGGTTCCCCCTTTGCTGCTATAACAACCTCCATTCTTCTGGGAAGGCTTTCCACTAGATGTTGAAACGTTTCTGCAGGGACTTGCTTCCATTCAGCCACAAGAACATTAGTGAGGTCGGGCGATTAGGCATGGCTCGCAGTCTGCGTTCCAATTCATCCCAAAGATGTTCAATTGGGTTAAGGTCAGGACTCTGTGCAGGCCAGTCAAGTTCTTCCACACCAATCTCGACAAACCACTTCTGTATGGACCTTGCTTTGTCTACGGGGGCATTGTCATGCTGACACAGGAAAGGGCCTTCCCAAAACTGTTGCCACAAAGCTGGAAGCACAGAATCATCTTGAATGCTGTAGCATTTTTACTTATCTATTTTTTTACTCATCATTTTTTACTTAACACTTGTTTTTCTTAACTGCATTTTTGGTTAAGGGCTTGTAAGTAAGCATTTCACTGTAAGGTCTACACCTGTTGTATTTGGAACATGTGACAAATAACATTTGATTTGATTTGGTGATGCGTGATTCATCACTCTAGAGAGTCCAATAGCGGCGTGCTTCACAACAATCCAGCCGACGCTTGGCATTTTGCGCATGGTGATCTTAGGCTTGTGTGCTGCTGCTCGGCCATGGAAACCCATTTCATTAAGCTCCAGACGGACAGTTATTGTGCTGACGTTGCTTCCAGAGGAGGTTTGGAACATGGTGGTGAGTGTTGCAACCGAGGAAAGACGATTTTTACCTACTACGCGCTTCAGCACTCAGCCATCCCGTTCTGTGAGATGTGTGGCCTACCACTTTGCGGCTGAACCGTTGTTGCACCTAGACGTTTCCACTTCATAATAACAGCACTTACAGTTGACCAGGGCAGTTCTAGCAGAGCAGAAATTTGATGAACTGACCTATTGGAAAGTTGGCATTCTATGACTGTGCCACGTTGAAAGTCACTGACCTCTTCAGTAAGGCCATTCTACTGACAATGTTTGTCTATGGAGATTTCATGGCTGCAACACTCACTACCAAGTTCCAAACTGCCTCAATTTTATCCTCAATTTTATATTTACGAATTTGAAGGACTGTTCACATACTTTTGTATATGTAGAGTATGTACCTCAATTGCCTCGTACCCCTGCTCATCGACTTTTTTAATTAATTTTTTTCAACAACAAAAATGTTTCTTTGCATTGCTCGGAAGTGAACATTTCACTGTTAGTCTACACCTATTGTTTACGATGCATGTGACAAGTAAAAATATATTTGATTTAAATTACAAAGTGAAATGAAGGAAGGCTGTACAGAATAAAAACACATCAATGAGTACCACTCTTCATATTTTCAACAATGGTGGTGGCTGCATCATATTATAGGTATGCTTATAATCGGCTATGACTAAGGAGTTGGTTTTGGGATAAAAATAATCGGAATAGAGCTAAGCACAGGCAAGATCCAAAATAATACCCTGCTTCAGTCTGCTTTCCAACAGACACTGCGAGACAAATTCACCTTTCAGCAGGACAGTAACCCTTAAACTCAAAGCCAAATCTACACTTTAGTTGCTTACCAAGATGACATTGAATGTTCCTGAGTCACTTAATTAGTTTTTGACTTAAATCAGCTTGAACGTCTATGCCAAGACTTAAAATGGACTATATAGCAATGATCAACAACCAACTTGACAGAGCTTGAATTTTTTTTAAAGAATAGTGGGCAAATATTGTATAATCCAGGTGTGCACATAGCTCTTAGAGACTTACTCAAAAAGACTCACAGTTGTTATCACTACCAAAGGTGATTCTAACATTGACTCAAGGAGTTTAATACTTGTAATCAAGATATATTAGTGTTTTTTGTTTTGACAAATGTAAAAAAAAATATAAAAAAAAAAATCTGTAATGGGTGCATGTTGGTGGCAGGGAAGTCAGGCGCAGGAGAATCGAACTTGGTATAAGCGGAGTCGTTTAATCAGTGCTTCACAAAACTCTGGTGGGTACAAAACCCGTCGAGGGTTTACAATCAAACAATCTCCGACAAGGACATGAGGGGAAACAGAGGGTTAAATACACAACATGTAATTGATAGGATTAGAACCAGGTGTGAAGGAAGACAAGACAAAACCAATGGGAAATGATGGCTAGAAGGTCGGTGACGTCGACCGCCGAACACCGCCCGAACAAGGAGAGGGACCAACTTCGGCGGAAGTCGTGACAGATTCCTCTTTTACCTTACAGAATATTTTGTGTAGATCGTTGACAAGAAATTACATTTAAATAATTTCCCCCCCGCTTTGTAACACAACAAAATGTGGAAAAAGTCTAGAGGGTTGAAAACTTTCAGTGGTAACAAAAATCTGACATTGACTGATTTACCAAGATGAGTCCCCCAGCGCGATCCTCTTGGGATGCGCTGCCCCAATCAAAACGGTGCTGGAATTATCATCTAGTGGACCACACACGGCTATTGCTTTAAGCAACAATTTGATACATGCCTTCAATTGCATTAGCCTACTTTATTACAATATTTTCATCCTTCAGTTGATCATAACTACATTTTTCTTCTCGCCTCGCTTTTCTATGACAATGGCTGTTTGCTCGCCTCCTCATTCCGCCCGCCTCCACCTTCTCAACACCAGGTTAAATCAAGCCCAGCCTCAAATGTTCACGCCTGATGAGAACTCGACCTTGCATCCAATGCTCTGTCTTTAAATTTGATTTAGCTCTGTCGATGAATTTGAGAGTGTTTACATTTCTCCTGCCCCAAACCGTAACTGTTTATCATGAGATTGCCCCCTTTAAAGTTTTATTAGACACAGTAGCATAAAATATATATGTGGATGCATGAAGCATCTGAAATAGGGGTGGATAGTACAATACGACCCTGTTTACAAGTTTTGAGTATATCACAATAGTTTGACAGTGTCACTTATAAAAAAAAATGTTGCAGTGAATCTGGTTCCTTATTCTGGTTCAAAGGCTGAAGGTTTGTGTGTTTGCGTGTGTGCACGAGGTAGTGTGTGCACATGTGTGCTTGTGTTTGTATTTGTCCATGCGTGTATGTATAATGTTGAACCCGAGTAATTGGACCTATCTCAGTCAACAGGAATAATCTCCTCCACCCATGGTGTACAGTTAACTGAAGGTGTGAAACACAGCTCTGTTTCAGATGGGTCACATACTGTAGAAGCTCCAGGAGTTTTCATTGTTTCAGTGTAGAAACATGCTGACTTCATTTCCTTAGCAGCAGGCTTCTTTACTAGCACCAACACACCTTTTAACCTTTTCACACGTACCAACACATGAGTGTGATCATTCTACAGTTGTCATTGCAGCATACGCTCAAACCGGTGTGATTAGAACGCTTATTTAGAACATCCAGTTTTGATTGACACAACAGTCAGTGTTTGAGCTGGCTACACTGTTTTTTCACAGAAACATTTAGCACAATCACAGTCCTTACAAAGTTATGCACTGAATATGACCAGTTTATTTTTGGATGCAATGTTGAGACATTCACAGAAGTAGCAACAGCATAACACAATCATCCAAACTGGAAAATGTAGGCTACATTAGTCCTAGCACTAACTGAGGAAAGACATAACACAATTATCCAAATCGGAAAATGAAGGCTACCTTAGTCCTAGCACTAACTGAGGAAAGACATAACGCAATTATCCAAACCGGAAAATGTAGGCTACATTAGTCCTAGAGCTAACTGAAGAAAGACATAACGCAATTATCCAAACCGGAAAATGTAGGCTACATTAGTCCTAGCACTAACTGAGGAAAGACATAACACAATTATCCAAATCGGAAAATGAAGGCTACATTAGTCCTAGCACTAACTGAGGAAAGACATGACACAATTATCCAAACCGGAAAATGAAGGCTACATTAGTCCTAGCACTAACTGAGGAAAGACATAACACAATTATCCAAATCGGAAAATGAAGGCTACATTAGTCCTAGCACTAACTGAGGAAAGATTGACGTAACACAACTGGTCATATTTAGAGAACTCCTGGCTGACATAAACCACAATATGAATTAGCTAATAGCAATTACTATTTAAAATTCATCACGTCACGGTTGAGCTCAACATTGATCTAAATCATTTCGTAAAACACTTTCTAGATATCAAAAGTTAGCCAAAAATGAGTAGTTTGTGCGTGCCGCCATTTATTATATGTTTTCATCAACCAGATAATAGATAATAAGAGGAGACAAGATCCGTTTGTTCTGTTTGCAGTATGCATGTTGAAGGGGGTGTGTCATCTATGATCATTCACTTCCTGAAGTTTACTCAAAAGATATTTGAACCATTCCTTCACCTCATTATAACATCTTTGTTCTGACAGGCGTTTACATGACATCAATAATGCATTGTACAATGTCAACAAACTTGGCGCCACACATAGCTGGCAAACAGCTTAGCATTAGCTCATTATAATCAGTACAACAAAATACCCCAAATAATTTTACACACATCATAGGTGTCCATTATAATCTATTAAACAATCAGAATATTAGTATTTGTCAGCAGAACTTGAAAACGTGAATAAAACTGTAAATACGTTATGCTCCATAACGTGACATGACAGTACCAGTCAAAAGTTGGGACACACCTACTCATTCATTTCTTCTTGATTTTTACTATTTTCTACAATGTAGAATAATAGTGAAGACATCAAAACTATGACATAACACATAAGGAATCATGTACTAACCACAAAAGTGTTAAAACAAATCAAAATGCATTTTAGATTCTTCAAAGTTGATGACAGCTTTGCACACTCTTGGCATTCTCTCAACCAGCTTCATGAGGTAGTCATCTGGAATGCATTTCAATTAACAAGTGTGCCTTGTTGAAAGTTACATTTGTGAAATTTCTTTCCTTTTTAATGCTTTTGAACCAATCAATTGTGTTGTGACAAGGTAGGGGTGGTAAACAGAAAATAGCCCTATTTGGTAAAATAGTCCATATTATTGCAAGAACAGTTCAAATAAGCAAAGAGAAACGACAGTCCATCGTTACTTTAAGAAATGAAGGTCAGTCAATACGGAACATTTCAAGAACTTTGAAAGTTTCTTCAAGTGCAGTCGCAAAAGCCATCAAGTGCTCCATGAGGACTGCCACAGGAAATGAAGACCCAGAGTTATCTCTGCTAAAGAGGATAAGTTAAATGCACCTCAGATTTCCGTCCAAATAAATGTGACCTGATTCATGAAACTAGGCGTATGTCGCAAGTCACAACTTCACAGGAGAGCTTTTTGAACATACACAAGTTGTGATCATGGTCCATTGTTTAGCTAGCTAGCTAGCTACATGTCTTAACAAAATCCACTATGCAAGTATTAATTTCATTAGAATGTCACTGCAACTGTTGATAGCCAAAGCGAATTTATCAGCTAGTTTGTCTAGCTAGCTACATTTTCAGATATTACGCGTTTCTAATTTTGAAAGAAAGTATTTTCATTTCAAGTTAAAGTTTACTGTTATCTAGCTACCTAATTTTAGCTGGCTTGCTCGCTACCTAACTTCACGTCATGCGTTGGGATCCATTGTTTACCTAGCTAGCTTTCTAGCTACATTTCTTAACAAAAGACTTGTCTTAGTGTGCCAGAGCGCAGAATAACTGATGCATTTTTGAATGCTCAACACCCGTTGAATATGTCTGGTGTCAGTGAACGTCGGCAACGAAGCGTAGTTCAGTTGTTGCCAGCAGCACAGTTACAGTCACCAACGCTCTGAAAAAAAGCCTAACCAGCTCGACTAGGGCGAGTAAAATGGTCAGAGTGGGGTGTTCTCTCATTATGTGTCTGGAAGAAGCTAGCCGATGTTAGCCAGTTAGCTTGAGTGCTTGACTGTCGTTGTGAGGTCAGAACTTTTGGATCAACCCTACTTATTGGCCAAAGCGTTCAGTGTGCACTCTGAATGCAAAATGCTCAGAATTTCCCAATGGACAATCTGACAACAGTTGCAGTCTGGATAACATAACAGCCTAACCAGCTCTGCTAGGGCGAGTCATTTTCAGTGAGCTGTTCTCTCTCTCTCTCGGTGTCTGGAGGTTGTTGGCAAGATACTACAGAACACTCGGATCAACTCTTAAAGAGATGGGTGGGGCTAAGGCTTAAAAAGGTTTGAACAATGCGGAATGGGTGTAGACAAAGAAGGGCTCTCCAATAGTAGTACCAAAACATTGAAGGACGGTTTTCTCAAAAGTAAGTTTACAAGTTTATCAACTTTCAAAGCAGAATTACTTTCTCATTGTTTCCTCAAATGCAGTGTATGATATACCATTTTGTAGCTCTGAGTCTCTACTTTTATCTAATGTAAAAACAAAAATTAAAATGCTGCTACATAAGACCGCATCCAGGTTGTGAGTCACAAATGCTTCACAGAGTTCAAGTAACAGACACATCTCAACATCAACTGTTCAGAGGAGACTGGTCAAGTTGCTGCAAAGTAACGACTACTAAAGGACACCAATAAGAAAGAGAGACTTGCTTGGGCCAAGATACACGAGCAATGGACATTAGACTTGGTCTGATGAGTCCAAATGTGAGATTTTTGGTTCCAACCGCCATGTCTTTGTCAGACGCAGAGTAGGTGAACTGATGATCTCTGCATGTGTGATTCCCACCATGAAGCATGGAGGAGGAGGTGTGATGATGTGGGGGTGCTTTGCTGGTGACACTGTCAGTGATTTATTTAGAATTCAAGGCACACTTAACCAGCATGTTTACCACAGCATTCTGCAGTGATAAACCATCGTAATCTGGTTTGGTTTGGGAATTAGTTTGGACTGCAGAGTGAATGAAAAGCAGCCAACAAGTTGCCAACATATGTGGGAACTCCTTCAAGACTGTTGGAAAAGCATTCCAGATTAAGCTGGTTGAGAGAATGCCAAGAGTGTAAAGCTGTCATCAAGGCAAAGGGTGGCTAGTTTGATTATTTTGATTAACACATTTTTGGTTACTACATAATTCCATCCATATGTGTTATTTCATAGTTTTTATGTCTTCATTTTTATTCTACAATGTAGAAAATAGTAAAAAATAAATAAAGAAAAACCCTTGAATGTGTGGGTATGTCAAAACTTTTGACTGGTTCTGTATGTCTATTTATACACTACCATTCAAAAGCTTGTGGTCACTTAGATATGTCCTTGTTTTTAAAAGAAACGCACATTTTTTTGTCCCTTAAAATAATATGAAATTGATCAGAAATACAGTGTAGACATTGTTAATATTGTAAATGACTATTTTAGCTAGAAACGGCAGATTTTTTTTTATGGAATATCTACATAGGCGTACAGAGGCCCATTTTCAGCAACCATCATTCCTGTGTTCCAATGGCACATTTTGTTAGCTAATCCAAGTTGATAATTTTAATGGGCTAATTGATCATTAGAAAATCCTTTTGCTGACAACTGTTGCCCTGATTAAAGAAGCAATACAACTGGCCTTCTTTAGACTAGTTGAGTATCTGGAGCATCAGCATTTGTGGGTTTGATTACAGGCTCAAAATGGCCAGAAACAAATAACTTTCTTCTTAAACTCATCAGTCTAGTCTATTCTTGTTCTGAGAAATGAAAGCTATTTCATGCGAGAAATTGCCAAGAAACTGAAGATCTGGTACAGCGCTGTGTACTACTCCCTTCACAGAGCAGCACAAACTGGCCTATCCAGAATAGAAAGAGGAGTGGGAGGCCCCGGTGCACAACTGAGCAAGAGGACAAGTACAGTGCCTTGCAAAACTATTCATCCCCCTTGGCGTTTTTCCTATTTTGTTGCATTACAACCTGTAATTTAACTTGATTTGTATTTGTATTTCGTGTAATGGACGTACACAGAATAGTCCAAATTGGTGAAGTGAAATAAAATAAAAAACTTGTTTCAATTTTGTTTTAAAGAAATAAAACAGAAAAGTGGTGCATTTATACAGTATGTATTCACCCCCTTTGCAATGAAGCCCCTGGTGCAACCAATTACCTTCAGAAGTCACATAATTTGTTAAATAAAGTCCACCTGTGTGCAATCTAAGTGTCACATGATCTGTCACATGATCTCAGTATATATACACCTGTTCTTTAAGGCCCCAGAGTCTTCAACACCACTAAGCAAGGGGCACCATGAATACAAAGGAGCTCTCCAAACAGGTCAGGGACAAAGATACAGATCAGGGTTGGGTTATAAAACAATATCAGAAACTTTGAACATCCCACAGAGCACCATTAAATCCATTATAAAACATTTAAAGAATATGGCACCACAAGAAACCTGTCGAGCGAGGGCCGCCCACCAAAACTCACAGACCAGGCAAGGAGGGCATTTAATCGGCAGGGACTAGGAAACTGGTCAGAATAGAAGGAATGATGGATGGCGCTAAATACAGGTAAATTCTTGAGGGAAACCTGTTTCAGTCTTTCAGAGATATGTGAATGGGATGGAGGTTCACCTTTCACCTTCACCTTCCAGCAGGACAATGGCTCTAAGCATACTGCTAAAGCAACACTTGATTGGTTTAAGGGGAAACATTTAAGTGTCTTGGAATGGCCTCGTCAAATCCCGGACCTGAATCCAATTGAGAATCTGTGGTATGACTTAAAGATTGCTGTACACCAGCGGAACACACCCAACATGAAGGAGCTTTTGTAGTTTTGCTTTGAAGAATGGGCAAAATGCCCAATGGCTAGATGTGCCAAGCTTACAGAGACAACTCCAAGCGACTTGCAGCTGTAATTGCTGCAAAAGGTGGCTCTACAAAGTATTGACTTTAGGGGGGTGAATAGTTATGCCGGCTCAAGTTTTCAGTTTCTTTGTCTTATTGTGCTTTTCATGCACTTATATGCATGTGTCTAAATAGGTGTCCGCATGCTTACATGACTCAATGGATGTGTGTACAGTATGTGTGTGAACTTACCCGAGCTGACTCCATGAGCCAGGTGATACACGTGTGTCACATATTAGCCTAATGTAGCAGGCATAGAAAGACACCTGACCACTTCCGTTTTTCAGGGGAAACGGAAATTGAGTTCAAAATACTGTATCCCTGAAAACCAGAAACATCCACTTTATGCCAACGCCACTAAGGTTGGTCACATATTACAATCTTATTCATTATGAACTAAACAGCAGAACTGATCCTAGATCAGCACTCCTACGCTTTGTGGATACAGGACCAGTTCTTACACTGTTTAAAGGGGACAGTTCCTATAGTATAACTGATTTGAAGGGGGACAGTACCTACAGTATTACTGATTTGAAGAGGGACAGTTCCTATAGTATTACTGATTTGAAGGAGGACAGTACCTAAAGTATTACTGATTTGAAAGGGGATAGTTCCTACAGCATTACTGATTTGAAGGAGGACAGTACCTACAGTATTACTGATTTGAAAGGGGACAGTTCCTACAGTATTACTGATTTGAAGAGGGACAGTACCTACAGTATTACTGATTTGAAGGGGGACAGTTCCTATAGTATTACTGATTTGAAGGAGGACAGTACCTAAAGTATTACTGATTTGAAGGAGGACAGTACCTACAGTATTACTGATTTGAAGGGGGGCAGTACCTACAGTATTACTGATTTGAAGGGGGACAGTTCCTACAGTATTACTGATTTGAAGGGGGACAGTACCTACAGTATTACTGATTTGAAGGAGAACAGTTCCTACAGTATTACTGATTTGAAGGGGGACAGTTCCTCTAGTATTCCTTATTTGAAGGGGGACAGTACCTACAGTATTACTGATTTGAAGGGGGACAGTACCTACAGTATTACTGATTTGAAGGAGGACAGTACCTACAGTATTACTGATTTGAAGGGGGACAGTACCTACAGTATTACTGATTTGAAGAGGGACAGTTCCTATAGTATTACTGATTTGAAGGGGGACAGTACCTACAGTATTACTGATTTGAAGGGGGACAGTACCTACAGTATTACTGATTTGAAGGAGGACAGTAACTACAGTATTACTGATTTGAAGGGGGACAGTACCTATAGTATTAGTGATTTGAAGGGGGACAGTACCTACAGTATTACTGATTTGAAGGGGAACAGTACCTACAGTATTCCTGATTTGAAGGGGGACAGTTCCTATAGTATTCCTGATTTGAAAAGGGACAGTTCCTATAGTATTACTGATTTGAAGGGGGACAGTACCTACAGTATTACTGATTTGAAGGGGGACAGTACCTACAGTATTACTGATTTGAAGGAGGACAGTACCTACAGTATTATTGATTTGAAGGGGGACAGTACCTACAGTATTACTGATTTGAAGGGGAACAGTTCCTACAGTATTACTGATTTGAAGGGGTACAGTTCCTATAGTATTACTGATTTGAAGGGGAACAGTTCCTATAGTATTCCTGATTTGAAAAGGGACAGTTCCTATAGTATTACTGATTTGAAGGGGGACAGTACCTACAGTATTACTGATTTGAAGGGGGACAGTACCTACAGTATTACTGATTTGAAGGAGGACAGTACCTACAGTATTATTGATTTGAAGGGGGACAGTACCTACAGTATTACTGATTTGAAGGGGAACAGTTCCTACAGTATTACTGATTTGAAGGGGGACAGTACCTACAGTATTATTGATTTGAAGAGGGACAGTTCCTACAGTATTACTGATTTGAAGGGGGACAGTACCTACAGTATTACTGATTTGAAGGGGAACAGTTCCTACAGTATTACTGATTTGAAGGGGGACAGTTCCTACAGTATTACTGATTTGAAGAGGGACAGTTCCTACAGTATTACTGATTTGAAGGGGGACAGTACCTACAGTATTACTGATTTGAAGGGGAACAGTTCCTACAGTATTACTGATTTGAAGAGGGACAGTTCCTACAGTATTACTGATTTGAAGGGGGACAGTACCTACAGTATTACTGATTTGAAGGGGAACAGTTCCTACAGTATTACTGATTTGAAGGGGTACAGTTCCTATAGTATTACTGATTTGAAGGGGAACAGTTCCTATAGTATTCCTGATTTGAAAAGGGACAGTTCCTATAGTATTACTGATTTGAAGGGGGACAGTACCTACAGTATTACTGATTTGAAGGGGGACAGTTCCTACAGTATTACTGATTTGAAGGGGGACGGTACCTATAGTGTTAGTGTTTAAAGGTTCATTCAGCACATGTTAAGCATATCTCTGGCAGTATCACTGGGGAACATCAGAGGCCACCTCACCCCAGCCTCTGCTCCTAGAAACGGCGTAAACCTTTAAGACACTTCCGTCCTATCATTACACACTCACCTCATCCTCTTATTCCCTTCTCTGTTTTTGTATTTTTTTTTCTTAATTTAAAATAAGGCTGTAATTCTGGATTTTTGGTGGGTTTTCATGTCTTTTCATTTGTCTTGTAGTGTGTTTTGAGAAGGGGACATTACGTGTGTGTGTGTGTGTGTGTGTGTGTGTGTTTTCTGGACAGGTAGAGGAAGTATTAAGGAAGCATTAGGAAAATGAAAGTCATTCTACCTTCTGGACACACTGATTAACTTGAGCATTCACATTAGGATAGGATATGCTTTAATGTCCCAGAGGGGAATTTTGTTTAAGACATACAAAAATACACTGTACATTGAGCTTACATGTTGACATTTCAAAACCACTCTTTTCCATTTCCTCCAAATAAAAGTACTCATGCAAGCAATGAGGGAGGAAATGACAACAACAATTAATTTGCATGTCTTATCGGTCTTGCCTCCGCTGTGGTAGAGAACAAACCCAGGTCATGGCGAATGCTGCTAAAACGCTGTATTCTTTCCTACCGTTCTTTTTCCAGTCGCAAGTTTTTTGGGGTTTTGAGGGAGGCAAAACTTATGCTAACAAGGTAACCAAGCATCTTTAATAACTGGGGGAGCTCGCTGCAGGAGATAAGCGACAGGGAAAGAGAGAGAGAAGATGGAAAGAGAAAGGATTACTTCAGCCCCCCCGCACTTGCTCCCGGCTAGAGCATTAGCCTAAACGGCCGTCTCATGGAGTGTATTCATGTAGAATAACGCTGTTGTTGACTTGCAGCAGGGCATTGCTGTGCGTATGGATGCATGACAGGGACAAGGGAGAGAGGGGAGCCTGGGGAATGGAGGGACTGATTTTAAAATAGCGGGGTCTAGATGCTACTAGAGGGGATGAGGGGCCTAAGGGCGAGAGAGACTATCTAGGGTGAAAGAGATGGATGGATGATGGGAGAAGGTGTTAAGGTAGGGTGAAAGGGATGGATGGATGATGGGAGAAGGTATTAAGGTAGGGTGAAAGTGATGGATGATGGGAGAAGGTATTAAGGTAGGGTGAAAGACATTGATGGGAGAAGGTATTAAGGTAGGGTGAAAGGGATGGATGGATGATGGGAGAAGGTATTAAGGTAGGGTGAAAGGGATGGATGAATGATGGGAGAAGGTATTAAGGTAGGGTGAAAGGGATGGATGAATGATTGGAGAAGGTATTAAGGTAGGGTGAAAGGGATGGATGGATGATGGGAGAAGGTATTAAGGTAGGGTGAAAGGAATGGATGAATGGGAGAAGGTATTAAGGTAGGGTGAAAGGGATGGATGACGGGAGAAGGTATTAAGGTTGGGTGAAAGAGATGGATGACGGGAGAAGGTATTAAGGTAGGGTGAAAGGGATGGATGGATGGATGATGGGAGAAGGTATTAAGGTAGGGTGAAAGAGATGGATGATGGGAGAAGGTATTAAGGTAGGGTGAAAGAGATGGATGATGGGAGAAGGTATTAAGGTAGGGTGAATGGGATGGATGACGGGAGAAGGTATTAAGGTTGGGTGAAAGAGATGGATGACGGGAGAAGGTATTAAGGTACGGTGAAAGGGATGGATAATGGGAGAAGCTATTAAGGTGTCCTCCTTAAAGAACCGCCTGAAGAAGGTTTCCACAACGACAGGTGACGGCGTGGCTCGAGCCTTTCTCAGAACACAGGCCGCTCTCTTCGGCAGCTACAGGAACGCACTGCAGATTGAGCCGGTGAGCCATACTGAGGGAGAACAAGAGAGAGGGGAGCCTGGGGAATGGAGGGACTGATTTTAAAATAGCGGGGTCTAGATGCTACTAGAGGGGATGAGGGGCCTAAGGGCGAGAGAGACTATCTCTGGGGGAAAGGGGGAATGAAGGGAGGAAAGAGGGTTGAGATGTTGGTAGGAAATGAGAAGGGGTATTGGGAAAGGAATGGAGAGAGGGATAGATAAAGACACTGGTAAGGTGAAAGGGATGGATGGATGATGGGAGAAGGTATTAAGGTAGGGTGAAAGGGATGGATGGAGGGAAGGTATTAAGGTAGGGTGAAAGGGATGGATGGATGATGGGAGAAGGTATTAAGGTAGGGTGAAAGAGATGGATGGATGATGGGA
Source organism: Oncorhynchus clarkii lewisi (assembly GCF_045791955.1). Classification (NCBI taxonomy): domain Eukaryota; kingdom Metazoa; phylum Chordata; class Actinopteri; order Salmoniformes; family Salmonidae; genus Oncorhynchus; species Oncorhynchus clarkii. Next base: position 2,067,145 of record NC_092175.1, read on the forward strand.
GAAGGTGTTAAGGTAGGGTGAAAGGGATGGATGGATGATGGGAGAAGGTATTAAGGTAGGGTGAAAGTGATGGATGATGGGAGAAGGTATTAAGGTAGGGTGAAAGGGATGGATGGATGATGGGAGAAGGTATTAAGGTAGGGTGAAAGGGATGGATGAATGATGGGAGAAGGTATTAAGGTAGGGTGAAAGGGATGGATGAATGATTGGAGAAGGTATTAAGGTAGGGTGAAAGGGATGGATGGATGATGGGAGAAGGTATTAAGGTAGGGTGAAAGGAATGGATGAATGGGAGAATGTATTAAGGTAGGGTGAAAGGGATGGATGACGGGAGAAGGTATTAAGGTTGGGTGAAAGAGATGGATGACGGGAGAAGGTATTAAGGTAGGGTGAAAGGGATGGATGGATGGATGATGGGAGAAGGTATTAAGGTAGGGTGAAAGAGATGGATGATGGGAGAAGGTATTAAGGTAGGGTGAAAGAGATGGATGATGGGAGAAGGTATTAAGGTAGGGTGAATGGGATGGATGACGGGAGAAGGTATTAAGGTTGGGTGAAAGAGATGGATGACGGGAGAAGGTATTAAGGTACAGTGAAAGGGATGGATAATGGGAGAAGCTATTAAGGTGTCCTCCTTAAAGAACCGCCTGAAGAAGGTTTCCACAACGACAGGTGACGGCGTGGCTCGAGCCTTTCTCAGAACACAGGCCGCTCTCTTCGGCAGCTACAGGAACGCACTGCAGATTGAGCCGGTGAGCCATACTGAGGGAGAACAAGAGAGAGAGGGAAGAGGGGAAGGAGGGAAGGAAGGTCTACAGTTAGGAGTGAGAGACAGAGAAATAGACAGTTTGTCTTTGTAGATGTGCTATAGAATGGTTACAGTGAGGCTTGAGAAAGAAAAACAGAGGGAGAGAGAAACACTCACACAGAGAGAAGAGTGACGTGTGTGTTTGTGTACTGTATGTATATGTGAGTGTGTCTGTGTGTGTGTGTCTGCCCACACGCTTGTGCACATGCACGCTTCTGTCACTGGATAATAGCATTAGCGATGCAGATCCCCGTGACCCCCAGTGTAAAGGGAGGGAGAAGCCCCACAGGATAGTCCCCTTACTCCCCCCACCAGGGGAGACAGAGAGGGGACACACGTCCTAACAATGGCACAGCTTGTACCCCCGCACTCCGTATGGGGAAGCCGGTGCCTTCCAAGCTGTCACTGCCCTGTGGCTAACCCTCACCCCTACACTCTAAACCCCTAACCTGCACTTTCTCTGAACCAAGGACCCGTCTGCCTAGGAGACACTAGGGATTCCAAAGACTTTCCTCTGTGTGTGTGTGTGTGTGTGTGTGTGTGTGTGTGTGTGTGTGTGTGTGTGTGTGTGTGTGTGTGTGTGTGTGTGTGTTACCCTTCAAGTACATCAAACGATGGTGTAATTCTAGTCAGGACCCAAAATGAATCAAAGAAATGAACCGACACCCAGTATTAGGGAAATACTGTTCTCAACGTTACCATGAAGGTGGTCAGGATGTGATATGTGCCTTGATTTTGCACCGAATTTCATTTTTATAGTGTCTAATGGGATAAAATATTCAAGGCCCTATCTTGGGAACTTTCTTACTTTCTTCCCATCTGTCTCGCTCTCTCTCAGATCCCTGTATTTCTCTCTCTCTCTCTCTCTCTCTCTCTCTCTCTCTCTCTCTCGCTGAGTCTCGTGCCCATCTCTCTCTCTCTCTCTCTGAGTCTCGTGCCCATCGCTCTCTCTCTCTCTCTCTCTCTCTCTCTCTCTCTCTCTCTCTCTCTCTCTCTCTCTCTCTCAATTCAATGGCTTTATTGGCATGGGAAACATGTGTTAACATTGCCAAAGCAAGTGAGGTAGATAATATATAAAGTTAATATATAAAGATAAATAAATAAAAAATTAACAGTAAACATTACACATACAGAAGTTTCAAAACAATAAAGACATTACAAATGTCATATTATATATATATATATATAGTGTTTTAACAATGTACAAATGGTTAAAGGACACAAGATAAAATAAATAAGCATAAATATGGGTTGTATTTACAATGGTGTGTGTTCTTCACTGGTTGCCCTTTTCTCGTGGCAACAGGTCATACATCTTGCTGCTGTGATGTCATACTGTGGAATTTCACCCAGTAAATATGGGAGTTTATCAAAATTGGATTTGTTTTCAAATTCTTTGTGGATCTGTGTAATCTGAGGGAAATATGTCTCTCTAATATGGTCATACATTGGGCAGGAGGTTAGGAAGTGCAGCTCAGTTTCCACCTCACTTTGTGGGCAGTGAGCACATAGCCTGTCTTCTCTTGAGAGCCATGTCTGCCTACGGCGGCCTTTCTCAATAGCAAGGCTATGCTCACTGAGTCTGTACATAGTCAAAGCTTTCCTTAATTTTGGGTCAGTCACAGTGGTCAGGTATTCTCTCTGTGTAGGGCCAAATAGCATTCTAGTTTGCTCTGTTTTTTTGTTAATTCTTTCCAATGTGTCAAGTAATTATCTTTTTGTTTTCTCATGATTTGGTTGGGTCTAATTGTGCTGCTGTCCTGGGGCTCTGTAGGGTGTGTTTGTGTTTGTGAACAGAGCCCCAGGACCAGCTTGCTTAGGGGACTCTTCTCCAGGTTCATCTCTCTGTAGGTGATGGCTTTGTTATGGAAGGTTTGGGAATCGCTTCCTTTTAGGTGGTTATAGAATTTAACGGCTCTTTTCTGGATTTTGATAATTAGTGGGTATCGGCCTAATTCTGCTCTGCATGCATTATTTGGTGTTCTACGTTGTACACTGAGGATATTTTTGCAGAATTCTGCGTGCAGAGTCTCAATTTGGTGTTTGTCCCATTTTGTGAAGTCTTGGTTTGTGAGCGGACCCCAGACCTCACAACCATAAAGGGCAATGGGCTCTATGACTGATTCAAGTATTTTTAGCCAAATCTTAATTGGTATGTTGAAATTTATGTTCCTTTTGATGGCATAGAATGCCCTTCTTGCCTTGTCTCTCAGATCGTTCACAGCTTTGTGGAAGTTCCATGTGGCGCTGATGTTTAGGCCAAGGTATGTATAGTTTTTTGTGTGCTCTAGGGCAACAGTGTCTAGATGGAATTTGTATTTGTGGTCCTGGTGACTGGACCTTTTTTGGAACACCATTATTTTGGTCTTACTGAGATTTACTGTCAGGGCCCAGGTCTGACAGAATCTGTGCATAAGATCTAGGTGCTGCTGTAGGCCCTCCTTGGTTGGTGACAGAAGCACCAGATCATCGGCAAACAGCAGACATTTGACTTCGGATTCTAGCAGGGGGAGGCCGGATGCTGCAGACTTTTCTAGTGCCCGCACCAATTCGTTGATATATATGTTGAAGAGGGTGGGGCTTAAGCTGCATCCCTGTCTAACCCCACGACCCTGTGTGAAGAAATGTGTGTGTTTTTTGCCAATTTTAACCGCACACTTGTTGTTTGTGTACAGGGATTTTATAATGTCGTATGTTTTACCCCCAACACCACTTTCCATCAGTTTGTATAGCAGACCCTCATGCCATATTGAGTCGAAGGCTTTTTTTAAATCAACAAAGCATGAGAAGACTTTGCCTTTGTTTTGGTTTGTTTGGTTGTCAATTAGGGTGTGCAGGATGAATACATGGTCTGTTGTACGGTAATTTGGTAAAAAGCCAATTTGACATTTGCTCAGTACATTGTTTTCATAGAGGAAATGTACGAGTCTGCTGTTAATAATAATGCAGAGGATTTTCCCAAGGTTACTGTTGACACATATTCCACGGTAGTTATTGGGGTCAAATTTGTCTCCACTTTTGTGGATTGGGGTGATCAGTCCTTGGTTCCAAATATTGGGGAAGATGCCAGAGCTAAGTATGATGTTAAAGAGTTTTAGTATAGCCAATTGGAATTTGTTGTCTGTATATTAGATCATTTCATTGAGGATACCATCAACACCACAGGCCTTTTTGGGTTGGAGGGTTTTTATTTTGTCCTGTAACTCATTCAATGTAATTGGAGAATCCAGTGGGTTCTGGTAGTCTTTAATAGTTGATTCTAAGATCTGTATTTGATCATGTATATGTTTTTGCTCTTTATTCTTTGTTATAGAGCCAAAAAGATTGCAGAAGTGGTTTACCCATACATCTCCATTTTGGATAGATAATTCTTCGTGTTGTTGTTTGTTTAGTGTTTTCCAATTTTCCCAGAAGTGGTTAGAGTCTATGGATTCTTCAATTGCATTGATCTCTCTCTCTCTGAGTCTCGTGCCCATCTCTCTCTCTCTCTCTCTGAGTCTCGTGCCCATCTCTCTCTCTCTCTCTCTGAGTCTCGTGCCCATCTCTCTCTCTCTCTCTCTCTGAGTCTTGTGCCCATGTCTCTCTCTCTCTCTGAGTCTCGTGCCCAGCGCTTGTTGTCATTAAGTCTGAACTGCAGAACCAGTTTGATCCAGAGGGAATGTGATGTGCAGCGCTATGGACAGTGGGGATGTGGAGGGATGTGTGTGTTAGGATTTACATTACCCAACCCTATCATGATTATGTACTCATAAAATATTGTGATTTACTATGGGATCGCCCCCTATTGGCCAACCCCCCACCCCCCCAAAAAGTCAGAAAATGTTGCAGCTAAAAACCACCATATATAGCTATAGTGCAAATCACATGCAACAACTGGACGAAGTGCAGGCAAATATTTTCTAATATTCCTTCCTGGTGGAGCTTCAGTATGAAACAGGTTTGTTTGTGGGTCAATATCACTAAAAGTGTTATTTTTTGTCCTCAAGATAAATCATTCCAAATTGTATATAAAAAAATATACAAGGATCCTTGTGTGTATGCCTTCATGATAATAGAAGCATACTGACATAGTCTTGTACATTTTATACCTTTAGGACTATTTTATTTCAGTGGAAGGAGGCAATGTTTCAATGTCCCAGGTGCTGCTCAATCAACTTCAACAAGAACAACTAGGAATGAAATTATACATTAAAAAAAATGTTTACACATTTTCCCATTTTTTCCTTAAATGTTATGTATAGTGTTTTTATGTGAAATGCTGCACCTTTTATAAGAATATTGGCTATTTTCTGTACATCCTCAAAGTCGTTGTCCACCCTGTTATATTGTGGTTACTGGCACTTTAAGAAAATATATATGGTCTACAATGACATCACAAACAGGAAATTATGTCACTTCCTTGGCAGGAAAAACAACTGTGGTTAGCCTGGTGAGTATCTAGATTTCATACTATTACATTTCCATCATGATATGTTGGTGATTTGGGAAAGCATAACATGTCCACCCTGTTTAAGCAAAATTTAAAAGACGTTAATCAAATTTCATCATTTCAGAATATATTTGTCAAACAATTCCTTTTCAATTGGCAGACATTATCCTAGCTTCATCCCGATCACTTGGAGCATAGTTGCTGATTTTATCTCAAAATGTCCACCCTGTTATTGCCCAACCTGTTATCCATGTACACGTAACAGTGTGTACATGCACTCAACAGAGTGAACAAATGTATATCATGCAGTAATGTGTTGCAAAATGTGATTTTGTTCATAAATAGTATTACATAATTACAGGATATATAGTATGTATAGTATTTAAAGAATAAATAAATATCAATTGAATCAGGTCTTTCTGAAGGAATGGCACCTCTTAGTGCAGCTGAAAGACAGCGGCAATACAGAGAACGACGTAATGCTGACCCAGAAAGAAGGAGAGAGTATCTAGAGAAAGAGAGGCAGAAATGGAGGAAAGATAGAGAGACAGGGAAGAAGGCAGTAGCTGAACTAAGTGACAGAGTGCAGCGTGCAGAAAGGAAGGAATGGAGGGATTCCAAAAGGATACTCAGAGCCAGGGCCAAGGCTAGTGGGTTGCTGCAGTCCCAAACACCCCCTTAAACTCCTGAAAATCAGCCTGGGCCTTCAAGGTTAGAATATGCTTAAGATAAGGCATTTAAGAAAATTATTTGCTAAACTTTCTACTAACTCTAACCGTAATCCCGAACCATAACCCTAATCCCGATCTACTATCCCATATCCTTAACTTTATCTCTGACTCTACCCCTAGAATCCTAACCATGCATTTAATGTGTTTTAGGCAACGCCACGCAAGGGGAATGCATTAGAAAAAAACACACAGAAGACTCCAAAAAGAGAGAGAGCATTTAAAATCAGAAGTGGCAAAGGAGAGGGGAAAAATAAAAAAATACAGGAAGAGGTATGCAAGGATTAGGGGAGAACGGGCATCTGTATATCCTCATTCAACAGTCAAAGCATTGCAGAGACGTCAGAATGTGACATCGCCTATTAACAGGGCTCTTCTCTTTCACACATCTCTCATTAAAGATATCAAAACAAAATACAGAAATGCAAGGAATCAGAAGAACAAGCAAATCATTGCGAAAGTGACCTCTGTGAATACACTGAAGAAGTATAAACTTCAGAAGACGGTGTTGGGCTTTTCAAATAATGAGAGCGAAGTTGGAAGGGCTCTTTTTTGATGAGGAAGGGAAGCAGAACAGAAACAGATATAAAAAGGAAAGTGAAGGATTTTTTTCTCAGTGATGATGTAAGTCATATAACGACCGGCCGCAAACAAACCATGACACGACTAAAGAACAAAATGCACAAGAGGCTTCTGACTGACAATGAAAAAATCTACACAGGAAATTCCTGCCTGAGGAACTAGGTCAGTTGTCCAATACCTCCTTCTGCCACCTCAGGCCATTTTGGGTTGTTACGCCTAATGACACTGATCGTGAAACTTGTCAGTGCAAAACCCATAAGAATTTACAGCTCATGGCAAATTCTCTTCACAGTCTTGGGCTTTTGTCCACCAAAAACCTTGAGGACATGGTCAAATTCTCTTCACAGTCTTGGGCTTTTGTCCACCAAAAACCTTGAGGACATGGTCAAATTCTCTTCACAGTCTTGGGCTTTTGTCCACCAAAAACCTTGAGGACATGGTCAAATTCTCTTCACAGTCTTGGGCTTTTGTCCACCAAAAACCTTGAGGACATGGTCAACTCAAGTATGTGTGACCCGAAATCCAAGCTATGTGCTTATGGTGAATGTAAGGATTGCTTCCTCACCAGTCATCCAACTCTGAAACCTCCTGGGAATGTAGAAGTTCCTCTGACACAATGGACCTTGGAGAAGATCCAAAAGAGATGAAGAGAAGTGCTCCATGATAATCGGGAAGAGGGAGGTCACAATAACAGAAACTGAACTGGTCAGTCAGTTTCAAGATAGGCTCGCTAAGTTTTAGGCAACACATCTTTAATATCAAGTGACAATACAGGGCCTATGGGGAGCTTAGGGAGAGTCTGAAGAACAATGAGTGCTTGCTGCACATTGACTTCAGCAAAAACTATTCATGCAAATACAGTCAAGAGATCCAGTTCTTGCATTTTGGGGGATCTCACCAGCAAGCCACTCTCCACACTGGAGTGATCTACACTGCTGCAGACCATCCACCAATTGCTTTTTGCTCCATTTCACCATCACAGAGACATGATCCACCTGCCATTTGGGAACACCTTGATCCGGTTCTTGCCATGTTTAAGCAGAAGTACCCTGAAGTCAGCTTCATTTCTTTACTGACGGGCCGGCTACACAATACAAGCAAAAAGGGAACTTCTACCTACTTGCCACAGAACCACACAAACAAGGCTTTCAAGAGGTCAACTGGAATTTCTTTGAGGCCAGCCACGGCAAGGGGGCACCAGATGGTATTGGAGATGCTCTCAAGAGATCTGCAGATAGAGCAGTGCACCATTGAAATGATATCCCAGATACACAGGCCCTGTACAATGTCCTAAAAGGTCTTAACTCCTCTGTGGAGATGTTCTTCATTACTGAGAGTGATGTTGAGGCAAGAGCAGAGGTAACCATCCTTCCTCCCCATACACACATACAGTACATACATTGAGTATTGGTTGAGTATTGAAATGTTTAAGGTGTTTGTTACTCTTTATATCTTATCATATGCTAACATAACATTAAGGTGAACTGAATGACATCAACAAATTCTTCTGGCCAAGTCCAAAGGAAGATATTTTGATGGACAGATCATTTGTCTGATGCCAGAGCCACTGCCTGTCAATAAACGCTCTTTGCAGAGGGAAAACTCCACCTGGAAGTATGTGGAAGAGCATTTGGGGTGAAAGGGGAGAGCGAGGGGGAGAGGAAGAGCGGGACAGGAATGTGTTTTAATGCTAATTCCAATGATTTTGCACCTGCAATGCATTTTTGTATTGTTGTTTTTCACAATGAATATATAACTAAATAGCAGTTTCAATGTTGTTACTACATGTATTACTATGTAGATATCTCCTCAGTGTTCAGTATTCAGGTTTCAGGGTTTAATTTATGTTCTGTCCCATTATAGTTGTCCACCCTGTTATACCTTGGTCCACCCTGTTATCTTGGCATCTTTTTCAAATGAATTCAGTTACATTGTCAAATATCAAGAATTTGTGTAATGTATTTTACCGACACCAGAGAATTATAAACCTGGATAAAATATAATTGATACTTGTCTCAATTTAGAAAGATAAGGTGTAAATTAGATGAAGTTCAGTATAAAACCACACATTGTATACAAAATCTGTTATTTCTTTATAATTCCACCAGAACAAATTAACAGGGTTGACAAGGGGACACAATAGCTTTATGAAAACGTAAATATGATTAAAATAGTCCAATGAAAGTAATTAAAGACAGGTAAGTGCATGTCTGCAACAGGGTGGGCATATCTTATGGCTGATTCACTGAAAATGGGTTTATAATGATCTAACTCTTAAGTGCTGGAGCTTGGCCAACATGTTTTTCTAAATGTCTAATATATATATTTTTTTATAGTAAATCACAAAAGGAATACAAATTCTGAAATAAAAATGTAAAATGTTCCAAATGTTTTGTGATACTTGTGTCTGTCTGTGTGGTGAGCACATGGCATTAACTTCTTGATCCTACTTGAGACGCAGATGTCTCAACTAGGCACCTGGAAAATGCAAATGCGCTACGCTAAATGCTAAATGTACTCGTTAAAACTCAAACGTTCATCAAAATACACATGCAGGGTATAGAATTAAAACTCGTTGTGAATCTAGCCAACAAGTCAGATTTTTAAAATGCTTTTCGGCAAAAGCATGAGAAGCTATTATCTGATAGCATGCAACACCCCAAAATGCCTGAATGCGACGTAAACAAAAGATTTAGCGTAGCCGGCGCTACACAAAACGCAGAAATAAAATATAAAACATTCATTACCTTTTGACAAGCTTCTTTCTTGGCACTCCTATATGCCCCATAAACATCACTATTGGGTATTTTTTTCGATTAAATCGGTCCATATATACCCAAAATAGCCATCTATGGAAGCTGTGTAATTCAGAAAAAAACATTGTTTTAAAACGCAGCGTCATTTTTTTAAATTAAAAAAGTTGACGATAAACTTTCACAAAACACTTCGAAATACTTTTGTAATCCAACTTTAGGTATTAGTAAACGTTTATTATCTATCAAAATGATCACTTGGCGATGTGTATTTAATAGCTCTTCGTCTTCAAATCAATGGCCGAAAATGTGCACTTCAAAACATCCTGGCGGAGACCGGAAGAAATGGAATCCAGTTAGTTGGATTTACCAACAAAAAACTCCCCGGATAATGACAACAATGGCGACATCGTGTGGAATCTGTAGGAGTTGCATGCAGGTCCATAATTAATTTTGTGCCCTTTTAACAATCCATGAAAGTGACGCATGGATATTATTTTTAGCTTTCAGTGAGCAGTTTTTCTTGCGCTTTTCGATGAAACACACGATCTGTTATAGTCACAGCCGTGATTTAACCAGTTTTAGAAACTTCAGAGTGTTTTCTATCCACACATACTAATCATATGCATATACTATATTCCTGGCATGAGTAGCACGACGCTGAAAAGTTGCGCGATTTTTAACAGAATGTTCGAAAAAGGAGGGGGTAGGCTTAACAGGTTTTAATATTGTCTGTTCAATGTCTCATAAAGCTGTGATTGAGAATAGCCTAGGCCTATAGTCTGACATTTATTCTTTTTGAAAGCAGTAACATTTGGACACCTTAGGCTATTACAATATTAGGGAAATAGGCTACATTTAAACAATTATACACGGTTTCTTCACAGGGGGAATCCATATTTACGAACAGAACACAAGAATGTTTCTTAAGTTTTGCCACAATAAATTCTAAGTTGGGTCCTCAAATATTTTTTTGTAGCTATTTTTAGAACACAAGGCCAGAATATGTGTGCATATACAGTGGTGGAAAAAGTACCCAATTCTCAAACTTGAGTAAAAGTAAAGATACCTTAAAATAAAACGACTCAAGCAAAAGTGAAAGTCACCCAGTAAAATACTACTTGAGTAAAAGTAAAAGTATTTGGTTTTAAATATACTTAAGTATCAAAAATACATGTAATTGCTAAAATATACTTAAGTATCAAAAATAAATGTATAAATAATTTAAAATTCCTTATATTCAGCAAACCAGACTCCACAATTATTAATTTAAAATGTATTGATAGCCAGGGGCACACTCCAACAAGGCATCATTTACAAAGGAAGCATTTGTGTTTAGTGAGTCCGCCAGGTTAGAAACAGTTGGGATGTTCTCTTGATAAGTGTGTGAATTGGAATTCAGTGTGTGAATTGTCCTGTCCTGCTATTAGGCATTTGAAATGTAATGAGTACTTTTGGGTGTCAGGAAAAATGGATGGAGTTAAAAGTACATTATTTTCTTTAGGAATGTAGTGGAGTAAAAGTAAAAGTTGTCAAGCTGTAGTTGTCAAGCTGTAAAGTACGGAAGCTGTACTTTTAAAGTATTTTCACTTAAGTACTTTACACCACTGCACATATGTGACCTGATTCAGGAAACTGTCGCAAGTCACGACTTCACAGGGGAGCTGTTTGAACATAACATTTTTTGGGCAGGAATGCCTTCTGGAACATGTAAACTTTAATGTGCCTTAATCACAAACGTGCATGCCATCTGTAAATACAAATATAATTTTTTTAAATTATGAGCCTAGTTGGTTTAGCCACAGAAAAAGGTACCAACCTTCCCGCTAGCCATGATCGACTGAGATAATGAGTGGGCTGGACATGCCAAGAGATTCGTTCGGATTGGTCTGCCATGTAGCACGCTTCTGTGGCTTTTTTCAGAGATACCACGTAGTAGAACTGCATATGTGTTGCTGTCCACTTTCTGGAGGACTGAGTTTTGAAACCAGTGGAATTAGAGAATGATAGCTAAGGAGATGGAGAAATTCTGGCGTTTGAATGCAAATATGCAGATAGAGTCGAAAAGAGAACACACAGAAAGAAGGCTATTGTATAAAACACCTGTCTCCGGATTACATCTTCAAACTAAGGGCAACCATGGCATCCATGACAAAGAGGGAGAAGCGTCCATACATGTATAGGTAAGAGAGTCTAGCTAGCTACATTTTCAGATATTACACGTTTCTAATTTTGTCAGTCGTTTTCATTTCACGTGTACTGTTAGTTAGCTAGCTAACGTTAGCTGAATGGCTCGCTAGCTAACGTTACCTGTATGATCCGTGTTATTATTTGTATCTCAGAGCCATTTACATTGCTAGTTATAGCCTGATGTTAGCTAACATTGAACCTGGTTGGTTAGCTACCTGCAGATTCATGCAGGGTAGTAACGTTATGAGTTGGGATTATGGTTAATTGTTTAGCTTGCGAGCTAACTACATGTCTAAACAAAATACTCCACTCTACAAGTAACTATTTCAATGGAATGTTTATAATGTCACTGCGACAACTGTCGATAGACGCAGCTGGTAATTTGCTCTGGCTATCTACTCCGATTTCAGAGCACGCTCACCTGACTGTGCGAGAGTGTAGAATAACCGACAAATTGACGAACCCTGAAGTGCCAGTAAACGTTTGTGCCAGTAAAAAAACGTATTTCAATTGTTGCCAGAAGCACAGTTGCAGTCACCAATGCTCTGTGTTACGAATACAGGTATCCTGTGTCTGTGTGTGTATGTATCCTGTGTTTTCTCTCCTTCTCCCCTCACAGGTGAAAATCATCACTCCCCAATCAGTCACCATCCAATCATCAATCAGAAGACACACCTCCTGTTTCCTACCCTATCACAGTTCCTTTCCCTTGGTTTAAAAACCCCATCAGTTGTTTGCTCTAGAGCTCAATCTCTCTGTAAATGCCATGTTTGTAGATCTCTGTGTTTCACTCGGTCTTTGTGTATTAACCTCTCTTTTGTTTGAGCACCTCCATAGCACTTTGTCATTACCTGTGAGTATTGTTTTTGGTTATGGTGTTTGTGTTTGATTGCTGGTGGGAAAAGGGGAAACCAAGACAAGTCGCCCATGGGCATACACTACCCGTATGTAGACTTTGTTAAATACACTAGTTATAACTGGGCGGACCACCCACTGTATTTTTGGTTAGTTAGTTAGCTGTTGTTAAAGTAGGCTAGTCTAGCTTAGGGGTGTTTTGAATACTTATTGTTTCTTTCCTTGGGTCCAGCTCAGCCCCTTTTCCTGCTCCCCCCCATTACCGTGTGTTTACAAATAAACCTTAAGTTTGACGGTAGATTTCAGTAGTCGTGGTTATTTCGTTCTCACTTTTACTTTGTCGCAATTATAATTTGCATGAGTCATGTTACAGGTCTCATTACCATCCCCCCCTAGACTGTCGGGCCAAAAGGGATTCGTAACACTCTGGATAACATAACTGCCTAGCCAGCTCTGCTAGGGCGAGTAAAATGGTCAGAGTGAGCTGTTCTCTCATTTTTGTCTGAAAGTAGCTAGCAATCTGGCCAACGTTAGCCAGTTAGCTTGGGTGCTTGACCGCTGTTGGGTCAGAACGCTCGGATCAACCCTACTTTCCAGCCAGAGTGTCCAGTGTGGCCTCTGAACGCCCCCGAGAGCAAAACGCTCTGAAATTATGATTGTCCAATCTGACAACCCTCTGAGTTTACGAACGCCCAGATTAAATTGACAGACACAGCCGTAGTATAAACCAGCCTTTAGTCTTGAAATCTTTGTTAGTGCATCGCCTCACATGTGAATCCTTAAAGAGATGTGTGGGGCTAAAACTTAAAAGGGTGTGAATGATGCTGAATGGGTGTAGACAAAGAAGAGCTTTCCAATAGGTACCAAAAGATTCAAGGGCCATTTCTCAAAAGTGAGGTTACAAGTTTATCAACTTTCAAAGCAGAATTACTTTCCCATTTGTCCTCAGCTGTAGTGTATGATATACCACTTTGTAGCTCTGAGTCTCTACTTTTATCCAATGTAAAAAAACACCATTTCAAATTTTGCTACATCAGACCGAAACGAGCCGGTCGGTCACACTATTGGTCAAAGTGTATTTTTACTTGGGAAATAGGATTACTGTGCGGGACGTAAAAACAAAACACACCTCAAACTTGTATCTTAAAGCTTTAGAAAAATGCATGCAGTTTCCCCATGGAGTAGGATGTCATTCTCCCGAGGATGATGAGCTGGCCATTAAAGTACTTAATGACTATTTTTTTTGGAAGGAAAACAATTTTATGCATATCATTTCATTGTTTGTAATATTTTACAAATAAAAACACTGGACACTTACCTTTTTAAATATAAAGGTATTCTCTCTGCCTCAAGGCAAAATGTGTGGAATTGCAGGATATTAGCTTTAAAGATGCAACAACAACACATTTCTCTGACCCATGGCAAAATGTGTTGAATTGCAGGAAATTTACATGAAAAATTCAACATTTTGAGAGGAGGGCCTTTGAAATCTTCCTTCCCAGGGCCCGAGAATAGGTTTGTCCAGCCATGCGCTGTCGAAGTCGTGGTAAAACTCCTTGTATGCTATTTTTACGTGTTCTGATTATGGTCCCTGGTGAATTTGCTATCCCAAAAGGGGTCCTGGCCCCAAAATGTTTGAGAACCACTGGTCTAGTTCCTCTCCTGCTGTCTGTTGACTTTCACAGCACTGCCATCTAGAGGTGAAAATAGGCTCTACCACTAAATAACACTATCTTTATTGCATTTACTGTAGTTCTGTTTCCAATTCATCTTATTTGATCAAAAGTTGGGGTTGATGGCAGGGTGGATATGGGGGGTGACATCTGCCCTCCTCTTTCTGTTTACCCTGTCCTTGTTCTGTATATCTTATTTTGTATTGTTGAGTTTTTTTTGTTATTATTTTTTTTTTAACCTAGAACTCTGGGTCTTTCTATATCTGTCTGCTATTTTATGTTTATATAACAATTGCATACTTTTCTACAAAGTACCTATACACCTTTCTTGTGTGTGTTCAATAATTTGGGCTCCCGAGTGGTGCAGCGGTCTAAGGCACTGCATCTCAGTGCTTGAGGCATCACTACAAACCCTGGTTCAATTCCAGGCGGTGTCACAACTGGCCACAATTGGGAGTCCCATAGGGCAGCGCACGTATTAAGGTTTGGCCGGGGTAGGCCGTCATTGTAAATAAGAATTTGTTATTAACTGACTTGCCTAGTTTAATTTTAATAAAGGTAAAACAATTATAACATTTGAGCAAGATATCTCTTGATATGTCACACACACTTTAGTAATGGTCATTGTAAAAATATGTAGATTGGCAAACCATATCCAGGATGCCACCAGATCTACTTCCTTCTGATTGTTCCATGTTTTGTGTACCTTCAGGGAGAGCCAATCACGTTCAGGGAGGAGGTCTTCGTGACCCACCGCTCCAGTGCCATGAGACAGTTCCTGCAGAACACCATCCAGCTGCAGCTCTTCAAACAGGTACACACACACATATACATAACCGATAACGGGTACACACACACACATATACATACACGATAACGGGTACACACACACACATATACACACGCACGATAACGGGTACACACACACACATATACATACACGATAACGGGTACACACACACATATATACATGCACGATAACGGGTACACACACACACATATACATACACGATAACGGGTACACACACACACACATACATGCACGATAACGGGTACACACACACACATATACATGCACGATAACGGGTACACACACACACATATACATACACGATAACGGGTACACACACACACACATACATGCACGATAACGGGTACACACACACACATATACATGCACGATAACGGGTACACACACACACACATATACATGCACGATAACGGGTACACACACACACATATACATGCACGATAACGGGTACACACACACACATATACATGCACGATAACGGGTACACACACACACATATACATGCACGATAACGGGTACACACACACACACATACATGCACGATAACGGGTACACACACACACATATACATGCACGATAACGGGTACACACACACATATATACATGCACGATAACGGGTACACACACACATATACATGCACGATAACGGGTACACACACACACATATACATGCACGATAACGGGTACACACACACACATATACATGCACGATGACGGGTACACACACACACACATATACATGCACGATAACGGGTACACACACACACATATACATACACGATAACGGGTACACACACATACATATACATGCACGATAACGGGTACACACACACACATATACATGCACGATAACGGGTACACACACACACACACATATACATGCACGATAACGGGTACACACACACACACATATATACATGCACGATAACGGGTACACACACACACACACATATACATGCACGATAACGGGTACACACACACACACACACACATATACATGCACAATAACGGGTACACACACACACACACACATATATACATGCACGATAACGGGTACACACACACACATATACATACACGATAACGGGTACACACACACACATACATACACGATAACGGGTACACACACACACACACACACATACATACACGATAACGGGTGCACACACACATATACATACACGATAACGGGTACACACACACACATATACATGCACGATAACGGGTACACACACACACATATACATGCACGATAACGGGTACACACACACACATATACATGCACGATAACGGGTACACACACACACATATACATGCACGATAACGGGTACACACACACACATATACATGCACGATAACGGGTACACACACACACATATACATACACGATAATGGGTACACACACACACATATGCATGCACGATAACGGGTACACACACACACACACATATACATGCACGATGACAGGTACACACACACACACATACATGCACGATAACGGGTACACACACACACACACATATACATACACGATAACGGGTACACACACATATACATACACGATAACGGGTACACACACACACACATATACATACACGATAACGGGTACACACACACACACATATACATACACGATAACGGGTACACACACACACACATATACATACACGATAACGGGTACACACACACACACACATATACATACACAATAACGGGTACACACACACACACACATATATATATATATATATATATACACGATAACGGGTACAAACACACACACATATACATGCACGCTAACGGGTACACACACACACACACACATATACATGCACGCTAACGGGTACACACACACACACACACATATACATGCACGATAACGGGTACACACACACACACACATATACATGCACGATAACGGGTACACACACACACACACATATACATGCACGATAACGTGTACACACACACACACACACACATATACATGCACGATAACGGGTACACACACACACACACATATACATGCACGATAACGGGTACACACACACACACACATATACATGCACGATAACGGGTACACACACACACACACATATACATGCACGATAACGGGTACACACACACATATACATGCACGATAACGGGTACACACACACATATACATGCACGATAACGGGTACACACACACATATATACATGCACGATAACGGGTACACACACACACATATACATGCACGATAACGGGTACACACACACACATATACATGCACGATAACGGGTACACACACACACATATACATGCACGATAACGGGTACACACACACACAAATACATGCACGATAACGGGTACACACACACACACACGCACATATACATGCACAATAACGGGTACACACACACACATATACATGCACATTAACGGGTACACACACACACATATAGATGCACGATAACGGGTACACACACACACATATACATGCACGATAACGGGTACACACACACACACACACATATATACATGCACGATAACGGGTACACACACAAACACACACAAATACATGCACGATAACGGGTACACACACACACACATATACATGCACGATAACGGGTACACACACACACACATATACATGCACGATAACGGGTACACACACACACACATATACACATGCACGATAACGGGTACACACACACACACACATATACACATGCACGATAACGGGTACACACATACACATGCACGATAACGGGTACACACACACACATATACATGCACGATAACGGGTACACACACACACACACACATATACATGCACGATAACGGGTACACACACACACACACACATATACATGCACGATAACGGGTACACACACACACACACACACATATACATGCACGATAACGGGTACACACACACACACACACATATACATGCACGATAACGGGTACACACACACATACATATACATACACGATAACGGGTACACACACACATATACATACACGATAACGGGTACACACACACACATACATACACGATAACGGGTACACACACACACACATACATACACATGCACGATAACGGGTACACACACACACACATGCATGCACGATAACGGGTACACACACACACATATACATGCACGATAACGGGTACACACACACACACACATATACATACACGATAACGGGTACACACACACACACACATATACATGCACGATGACGGGTACACACACACACACACATACATGCACGATAACGGGTACACACACACATACATATACATGCACGATAACGGGTACACACACACACACACACATATACATGCACGATAACGGGTACACACACACACACATATACATACACGATAACGGGTACACACACACACATATACATACACGATAACGGGTACACACACACACATATACATACACAATAACGGGTACACACACACACACACACATATACATACACAATAACGGGTACACACACACACACACATATACATACACGATAACGGGTACAAACACACACACATATACATGCACGATAACGGGTACACACACACACACACATATACATGCACGATAACGGGTACACACACACACACACACACATATACATGCACGATAACGGGTACACACACACACACACACACATATACATGCACGATAACGGGTACACACACACACACACATACATGCACGATAACGGGTACACACACACACACACATACATGCACAATAACGGGTACACACACACACACACATATACATGCACGATAACGGGTACACACACACATATACATGCACGATAACGGGTACACACACACACACACACATATATACATGCACGATAACGGGTACACACACACACACACACACATATATACATGCACGATAACGGGTACACACACACACACACACACACACACACACACACACACACACACACACACACACATATATACATGCACGATAACGGGTACACACACAAACACACACAAATACATGCACGATAACGGGTACACACACACACACACATATACATGCACGATAACGGGTACACACACACACACACACACATATACATGCACGATAACGGGTACACACACACACACATATACACATGCACGATAACGGGTACACACACACACACATATACACATGCACGATAACGGGTACACACACACACACATATACACATGCACGATAACGGGTACACACACACACATATACACATGCACGATAACGGGTACACACACACACATACACATGCACGATAACGGGTACACCCACACACATACACATGCACGATAACGGGTACACACACACACATACACATGCACGATAACGGGTACACACACACACACACACATACACATGCACGATACCGGGTACACACACACACTCATACATGCACAATAACGGGTACACACACACACACACATATACATGCACGATAACGGGTACACACACACATACACATGCACGATAACGGGTACACACACACACACAAAAACATGCACGATAACGGGTACACACACACACACATATACAAGCACGATAACGGGTACACACACACACACACACACATATACATGCACGATAACGGGTACACACACACACACATATACACATGCACGATAACGGGTACACACACACACATATACACATGCACGATAACGGGTACACACACACACACATACACATGCACGATAACGGGTACACACACACGCACATGCACGATAACGGGTACACACACACACACATATACACACGCACGATAACGGGTACACACACACACACACATATACACATGCACGATAACGGGTACACACACACACACACATACACACGCACGATAACGGGTACACACACACACACACACATACACACGCACGATAACGGGTACACACATACTCACGCACGATAACGGGTACACACACACACACACATACACACGCACGATAACGGGTACACACATACACACACACACACACACGCACGATAACGGGTACACACACACACATACACACGCACGATAACGGGTACACACTCACACACACACACACACACGATAACGGGTACGCACACACACACACACACGCACGATAACGGGTACGCACACACACACACACACACGCACGATAACGGGTACACACACACACACACACACACACACGCACAATAACGGGTACACACACACACGCACGATAACGGGTACACACACACACACACACACATGCACAATAACGGTTACACACACACACACACACACTAAAGCACGATAACGGGTACACACACACACACATACACACACACACACGCACGATAACGGGTACACACACACACACACACACATGCACGATAACGGGTACACACACACACACAAACACACACACACATGCACGATAACGGGTACACACACACACACACACACACACATACACAATTGCACGATAACGGGTACACACACACACACACACACACACACACACACACACACACAATTGCACGATAACGGGTACACACACACACACACACACACAGACACACACGCACGATAATGGGTACACACACACACACACACACACACACACACACACACACACACACACGCACGATAACGGGTACACACACACACACACACACACACACACACACACACACACACACACACACACACGCACGATAACGGGTACACACACACACACACACACACACACGCACGATAACGGGTACACACACACACACACACACACACACGCACGATAACGGGTACACACACACACACACACACGCACGATAACGGGTACACACACACACACACACACACACACACACACACACACATGCACGATAACGGGTACACACACACACACACACACACACACACACACACACACACACACACACACATGCACGATAACGGGTACACCCACACACACACACACACACACACACATGCACGATAACGGGGACACACACACACACACACACACACATGCACGATAACGGGTACACACACACACACACACACACACATTCCCGATAACTGGTACACACACACACACACACACACACATGCACGATAACGGGTACACACACACACACACACACACACATGCACGATAACGGGTACACACACACACACACACACACACACACACATGCACGATAACGGGTACACACACACACACACACACACACACATGCACGATAACGGGTACACACACACACACACACACACACATGCACGATAACGGGTACACACACACACACACACACATGCACGATAACGGGTACACACACACACCACACACACACACATGCACGATAACGGGTACACACACACACACACATGCACAATAACGGGTACACACACACACACACACACACACACACACACACACACACACATATACATACACGATAACGGGTACAAACACACACACATATACATGCACGATAACGGGTACACACACACACACACATATACATGCACGATAACGGGTACACACACACACACACACACATATACATGCACGATAACGGGTACACACACACACACACACACATATACATGCACGATAACGGGTACACACACACACACACATACATGCACGATAACGGGTACACACACACACACACATACATGCACAATAACGGGTACACACACACACACACATATACATGCACGATAACGGGTACACACACACATATACATGCACGATAACGGGTACACACACACACACACACATATATACATGCACGATAACGGGTACACACACACACACACACACATATATACATGCACGATAACGGGTACACACACACACACACACACACACACACACACACACACACACACACACACACACACACATATATACATGCACGATAACGGGTACACACACAAACACACACAAATACATGCACGATAACGGGTACACACACACACACACATATACATGCACGATAACGGGTACACACACACACACACACACATATACATGCACGATAACGGGTACACACACACACACATATACACATGCACGATAACGGGTACACACACACACACATATACACATGCACGATAACGGGTACACACACACACACATATACACATGCACGATAACGG